>NC_091959.1:39078801-39201301 GCF_031021105.1 Erythrolamprus reginae | reverse complement strand
CCAGGCCTCTTTTAGACTACAATACCCATAACTAGCAGCGGGATTTCAGTTTTATAATATATGGAGGTTCAACATAAAGCTGTCTTCTAAAACAATGCAAAAACAGGCTTAACTAACATAGAAACATAGAAGACTGACGTCAGAAAAAGACCTCATGGTCCATCTAGTCTGCCCTTATACTATTTCCTGTATTTTATCTTACAATGGATATATGTTTATCCCAGGCATGTTTAAATTCAGTTACTGTGGATTTACCAACCATGTCTGCTGGAAGTTTGTTCCAAGGATCTACTACTCTTTCAGTGAAATAATATTTTCTCACGTTGCTTTTGATCTTTCCCCCAACTAACTTCAGATTGTGTCCCCTTGTTCTTGTGTTCACTTTCCTATTAAAAACACTTCCCTCCTGGACCTTATTTAACCCTTTAACATATTTAAATGTTTCGATCATGTCCCCCCCCCTTTCCTTCTGTCCTCCAGACTATACAGATTGAGTTCATTAAATCTTTCCTGATAGGTTTTATGCTTAAGACCTTCCACCATTCTTGTAGCCCGTCTTTGGACCCGTTCAATTTTGTCAATATCTTTTTGTAGGTGAGGTCTCCGGAACTGAACACAGTACTCCAAATGTGGTCTCACCAGCGCTCTATATAAGGGGATCACAATCTCCCTCTTCCTGCTTGTTATACCTCTAGCTATGCAGCCACGCATCCTACTTGCTTTTCCTACCGCCCGACCACACTGCTCACCCATTTTGAGACTGTCAGAAATCACTACCCCTAAATCCTTCTCTTCTGAAGTTTTTGCTAACACAGAACTGCCAATGCAATACTCAGATTGAGGATTCCTTTTCCCCAAGTGCATTATTTTACATTTGGAAACATTAAACTGCAGTTTCCATTGCTTTGACTAGTAAAGCTAAATCATTTACCATATTACAGACCCCTCCAGGAATATCAACCCTATTGCACACTTTAGAGTCATCGGCAAATATGCAAACCTTCCCTACCAAACCTTCCCCTATGTCACTCACAAACATATTAAAAAGAATAGGACCCAGAACAGACCCTTGTGGCACACCGCTTGTAACCTGACTCTGCTCAGAATACAATTTTGCTCTCATTATCATGTACAATAAAAGATTGCTTGGATAACCAACACTATCTTCTAAAGGTAATATTTGTCTTTTGAAAAAAAAAATCATTTTGTTTTCCTCAACATTTTGTCAGGTCTAACCTACCGGCCCGACTGCTCTATGCAATGCCCAGGCATTTGGTATTATGGAGAGAGGAGAAGGGGGAAGAAATCCGATATTGACAAATATTTGAACTTGCTCCACTGTAAACCTTCATTCGGCATATTCCAGCACAGGTTATAACAAAATGTCAGACAAATGCTGAAATTAGAAAGTTGACATTTTGAACAGAACGGTGCTATTAAGGACAAGCAGTTTCCAATTCTACTTCAGTGAGTGGAATTACAGTGGTACCTCTACTTAAGAACTTCATTCGTTCCGTGACCGGGTTCTTAAGTAGAAGCAATTTTTCCCATAGGAAGCAATGTAAAAGCAAATAATGCATGCAAACCCATTAGGAAAGAAATAAAAGCTCAGAACGCCCTACTGAAGAACTTTTCTAGATAAGATGTGTTCAAGATTTCTTTGCCTGTTCTCAAGAACCATTTTCCATTTTCTTCGGAGGGGCGGCATACAAATCTAAATAATAAATAAATAAATAAAATAAATAAGAACCCGAGCCCGGAAAAATTTCCCAGAAAATTTGAGAGCGGCACGAAGGTCAGGCCAGTTTCCTGCCATTCCCCCTATAGGCAGCAGCTGCAGCTGCCTTTCGGTCAAAGGAGCAGGAGGTTCTCCCCTCTCGCCCACCTGGGTTTCTCTCTCTGGCGCAGTGTAAGGGAGGCAGCCTCGCACTGAATATATTTATTTTATTTTATTATTTATTTATTTATTAGATTTGTATGCCGCCCCTCTCCGTAGACTCGGGGCGACTCACAGCAATAATATGATGATGATGATGATGATGATGATGATTATTATTATTATTATTATTATTATTATTATTATTTATTGGATTTGTATGCCGCCACTCTCCGCAGACTCGGGGCGGCTAACAACAGCAGTAAAACAGTACAACAAAATCCAATACTAAAAAACAGTTAAAAACCCATTATATAAAAAACCAGTCATACATACAAACATACCATGCATAAAATTGTAAAGGCCTAGGTGGAAAGAATATCTCAATTCCCCCATGCCTGTTGGCAGAGGTGGGTTTTAAGAAGCTTACAAAAGGCAAGGAGGGTGGCGGCAATTCTAATCTCTGGGGGCAGTTAGTTCCAGAGGGTCAGGGCCGCCACAGAGAAGGCTCTCCCTCTGGGTCCCGCCAAGCGACATTGTTTGGTTGACGGGACCCGGAGAAGACCCACTCTGTGGGACCTAACTGGTCGCTGGGATTCGTGCAGCAGAAGGCCGTCCCTGAGGTAATCTGGTCCTGTGCCATGAAGGGCTTTATAGGTCATAACCAACACTTTGAAATTGTGACCAGAAACTGATCGGCCACCAATGCAGACTGCGGAGTGTTGGAGTAACATGGGCATATTTGGGAAAGCCCATGATTGCTCTCGCAGCTGCATTCTTCACAATCTGAAGTTTCTGAACACTCTTCATAGGTAGCCCCATGTAGAGAGCATTACAGTAGTCGAGCCTCGAGGTGATGAGGGCATGAATGACTGTGAGTAGTGACTCCCAGTCCAAATAGGGTTGCAACTGATGTAAACAATATATAACAATACATGTATATAACAAATCTAATAATTTAAAAGAAACACTAAAAGCCCCATTATTAAAAGCAAACATATACACAAACATACCATACATAACTGTATAGGCCCGGGGGAGATGTTTCAATTCCCCCATGCCTGACGGCAAAGGTGGGTTTTAAGGAGTTTACGAAAGGCGAGGAGGGTGGGGGCAGTTCTAATCTCTGGGGGGAGCTGGTTCCAGAGGGTCGGGGCCGCCACAGAGAAGGCTCTTCCCCTGGGTCCCGCCAAACGGCATTGTTTAGTTGACGGGACCCGGAGAAGGCCAACTCTGTTGGACCTAATATGGGAGGCGCGTGCTCCTCCTCGCAGCCTCAGAGTCCCTCTTCTTTCTTTTTTTTGTAATATTTTTATTGTTTTTCTTTAAACAAACAAGACAGACAACATTTAACATTTAAAGGAGCTACCATTGCTCCGCTTGTCATAGAAGTCTAACTAGTACAAAAAAGAAAAATCGAACTATAGTCAGATCAATACAGAAATACAATTTTTAATATTCTACGTTCTTATTAAATTTACCTCTGCATTTCCATCTTTATGTTATAATTCATATAACTCAAATGAGTTCTCCTGTCTATAAAATATCATTATGATAATGTAATTAAACTAGTTAAGGTCAATTAATTAAACAGATAGTAAAAAAAGCATTTAAAATTTGTAATATTACAAAAGTACTCTATCATTATACTATTTTAACCTCTCTTTTTTAAGCCTTAAAGTTTTGTATTTTTTTGATTCCCCTCCCCTCCCCTTCTTCCTTCAACAGCGACTCTCTTCCTCCTCTTCTTCCTCCTCCTCCTCCCACCCAAATTCATAGAAACATAGAAACATAGAAACATAGAAGTCTGACGGCAGAAAAAGACCTCATGGTCCTCCAGACTATACAGATTGAGTTCATTAAGTCTTCCGAGCTTTTATTTCTTTCCCAATGGGTTTGCACGCATTATTTGCTTTTACATTGATTCCTATGGGAAATATTGCTTCTACTTAAGAACTTTCCTACTTAAGAACCTGGTCACGGAATGAATTAAGTTCTTAAGTAGAGGTACCACTGTACATAAACCATCATTTGAACACACAGTTCTTACTACAGTATAGTCACAAAGACAAAACAGAAATAGCAGAGAGTGGCTGAGAGAGTGAATCACGTTTCTCCTTAAGAACGTTTCTACTTAAGAACCTGGTCCCGGAATGAATTAAGTTCTTAAGTAGAGGTACCACTGTACATAAACCATCATTTGAACACACAGTTCTTACTACAGCATAGTCACAAAGACAAAACAGAATTAGCAGAGAGTAGCTGAGAGAGCGAATCACGCTTCTGGCTAGCTGCCTTTGGAAAAAGCACCTTTTTGGGGCTGCAAAGATCGCAAACACGAGCCAGTGTTCCAAAATCCTCTTTTGTTTATTCTTTAGGAAATGGGAAGGGGGAAGCCTCCATCTTCAGGGGGTTTGAATGGCCCTCACTTGGTAATGCTGTGCTTGGAGTACAAAGCAGAGCAACAATTATTCCTGTTAATTATCGCTGTGTTTTGGCTCGGTGATTAACATTCACGGCGGAGGCACGGGGAAGCACACATCCCCCCCCCTTGAAGTTGCGCTGCGATAAGGACAAACACGGGGCCCTGTGGAATTGTTGTTTATCACTTAATATAGAAAACAGATGAGCTGAATTAGCCGAAGAGCCAGGGGATAAAACAGAAGCTGCGAATAGCAACGGCTGGGGTGCTACGCTTGGACAATGACCAAGGCCGGGAGAAATCCCTCTTGCGTTTTTGGCTGATGAGTCCCCGAGCCCTCCTACCAGAATGTGCAGAACGATGGATTTATATTTCACCAGGAAGCTGGATTCATTTAACCCAATTTGTTCTCCTCTTCCAGATGTGCTAGAATTTCAGTGTTGATTTCCCCCCCCCTCCCATCCAAAACGCCCCAGCCATAACATGACGAAGAGCGCTGGTGGGAGTTTTGCCTAAAAGTAGCGAAAGATGGATTTCCACCAGACGTTTTTGGGATGCTGCTCAAATAGATTTTGGCATCGGTGTGAAGCGCACTCCCGTTCGCTCCGCCGGGGTGCTGCCGTTTCCATTAGGAGAGCCTCGCTCGGTAGACATTGCTCTTGGATAGAGCAGGCAACGTTTGAGCTGCCATCTTGGCATGAATTATAAAGAGGCTCAACCCACGGAGGCTTGTGTGCAAATAAAGAGTGCACTCCCAAAACAAAGAGTGCATATATATATATATGTTTTTTTAAATATTAGATTTGTTCTACTATAATATTGTTTTCATTATTGTTGTGAGCCGCCCCGAGTGTTCGGAGAGGGGCGACATACAAATCTAATACATTATTCTTATTCTTATTATTCTTATTATGTCAGTACAACACAGCAAACGAGATCACTATGCTGGATTTTGTATTTCATCACCAGACGGGCGCTTCCCGAATTATGTTTGCCGATCCCAGTAAAGCAGCCTTTTGCAATTGACAGATGGAGGTTTTGTCAATTCCGATGGTTTCAAATGTCTGCTGAGATCCTTTGTCGCTGCGCCCAGCGTGCCAAGTACCACTGGGACCACTTTCACGGGCTTATGCCAGAGTCATTGCAGCTCGATTTTTAGATCTTCGTACTTCACTAATTTCTCTAGCTGCTTCTCCTCAATTCTGCTGTCCCCTGGGATTGCGATGTCAATGATCCATACTTTCTTTTTCTCCACGATCACGATGTCTGGTGTGTTATGCTTCAGAATTCGGTCAGTCTGAAGTCGGAAGTCCCACAGTAGTTTTGGTTGCTCATTTTCAACCACTTTTTTGGGCTTATGATCCCACCAGTTCTTTGCCACTGGTAAATGGTAGTTCCGGCACAACTTCCAGTGGATCATCTGTGCCACAGCATCATGTCTATGCTTGATGATGATGATGATGATGATAATGATTATTATTATTATTATTATTCCCAAACTACAAAGGTGGTTCTAAGGGGACAGGTTTCGGAGTAGCGTTTTAGCAGGTCCCGGTATTTTAATCAGGTCATGTTTGTTGATTTATTTATTATTTATCTATTTGTATGCCACCCCTCTCCGTAGACTCGTGATGGCGAACCTTTTTTTCCTCGGGTGCCAAAAGAGCATGGACACGTACTATAGTATATGTGCGAGTGCCCACACCCATAATTCAATGGCTGGGGAGGGTGAAAACCGCTTCCCCCACTCCCCGGAGGCTCTCTGGAGCCTGGAAATAGCCTGTTGCCCAGTAGGATCATGTTTTGCCTTTCCCAAGCTCCAAACGTTCCCTGGAGCCGTGGAAGGGTAAAAATGCCCTCCCCCATCCCCCGGGAGGCTCTCTGGAAGCCAAAAACACCTTCCCAGAGCCTCTGTGTGAGCCAAAAATCAGCTGGCTGGCACACACATGCACGTTGGAGCTGAGCTAGAGCAACAGCTCAGATGCCAGTAGGTATGGCTCTCTGTGCCACCTGTGGCACTGGTGCCATAGGTTCGCCATCACTGTGCTAGGATTTGGTGCACCCGAATATTTTGATACTGATGTTAACAAGAGAGGGGGCCGGAGGCTAAAGCATAGGAAAAACAGATACAGGGATTGGGTGTGTCTAGTCCAGGGGTCCCCGATTGGGTTCGCTGGCTGGGGAATTCTGGGAGTTGAAGTCCAAATATCTTCATGTGGCCAAGGTTGGGAAACACTGGACTAGAAGACCTCAAAGGTTCCATGCCAACTCTGTTGTTCTGTTCTGTTCTGTTCTTTTTCTTTCTTTCTTTCTTTCTCTCTTTCTTTCTTTTTCTTTTTCTTTCTTTCTTTCTTTTTTATTTCTCTTTCTTTCTTTCTTTTTCTTTCTCTTTCTCTTTCTTTTTTTCTTTCTTTCTTTCTTTTTCTTTCTCTCTCTCTTTCTTTCTTTCTTTCTTCAATTTTTATGCCGCCCTTCTCCTTAGACTCAGGACGGCTTACAACACGTTAGCAATAGTGCTTCTTAACAGAGCCAACCTATTGCCCCCACAATCCGGGTCCTCATTTGACCCACCTCAGAAGGATGGAAGGCTGAGTCAACCTTGAGCCGGTGATGAGATTTGAACCGCTGACCTACAAATCTACAGTCAGCTTCAGTGGCCTGCAGTACAGCACTCTACCTGCTGCGCCACTCCGGCTCTTTCTTTTGAATAAGATGAGAAGTCTCAACTTCTAAAGAACTTCTGACTCACCTCTGTTTGGCAGGCCTGACATTGCTTGCCAAAGGTATGCCGGGCAGAAGCACCTGGCACGAGGCAGGCGTGGCAAGGGATGGTTGGGAGCAGAAGCTCATGGCGAAACAAGTCGGAGGCTTGTCCCCTGACTCAGAAAGCTTTGATTTCAGTATTAAGCTGTCGGTGCGGCACATTTGAATACAGAGATCTTGTCCTCGTCTTGCGCAGCCTATCAGCTGAACATCGGCTGGGCCGGTGAGCTGCCACACCTCTTCCTGCAGCGCATTCGTGCACTCTCTCTGTCTTTGCTAACCGCTTTTTAGATTAAGTGCCGCCCACATTACACCTGCGAATTTGCAAATCAAAGCTACATCGGGCGTTCAAGGAAACCATTAGCGAGGGGAGAAGAGGAACAGCCAGCCAAGTGGGTTGCCTCGACAAAACAAAGCAATTAACATCTGAATTTACAGGGAAATATGTTCCTGCAACAGATGTGCACGTCATTTCTCTTTTGGCCCTTTGGTAAAAGACTGTTTAGGGACCAGATGTTTTCATTCATGTCAAAGACGAATCCAGCTGCGTCAAGCTGTGAGAATTTCTTCTGATCTGTCAAAGCCTGCCACGAGCTTTTAAAAAAAAGGGGGGAGAGGGAAAGACAGAAGGGGAGGGGGACGGGAGAAAGAAAAGCTAGGTTTGAAAGAGAAGCTGCCTTTCCACTGGGACTTGTTTCACCATCTGTATTTAAAAGCCTTTGACTACTTGAAGCTTTCTCCTGCAGCATTTGGAAGGCAATCAGCGAGAAACGCAGACACATTAAAATAAAATTTTGAAAAAAGGAGAAGTACAGCAGGGTTGCGAGGCTTCGGGAAGACTTGCGAGAGAGGCACGGAGCGGATTTCACTTTGAAAAACCGATTTGTGAACTCAGTGGGAATTGCACACCAATTAGAATACCTGGTTCCCCAAAGCAAGAGCCACCAGCCAGACAATGGAGTGTCACGCCTGCACCCTGCCTGATTTAAATGCAATTTAGGACCAGGCCAAATACGGTGAATGGGTGAGTAGGTGGATGGATGGATAGGTAGATAGTCAGATAGGTAGGTGGATGAATGGAAGAAGATACATAAGGTAGGTAGGTAGATGAATGGATTAGAATAGAATAGAATAGAATTTTTATTGGCCAAGTGTGATTGGACACACAAGGAATTTGTCTTGGTGCATATGTTCTCATCATACATAAAATAAAATATACATTTGTCAAGAATCATGTGGTACAACACTTAATGATTGTCATAGGGGTCAAATAAGCAATGAAGAAGCAATATTAATAAAAATCTTAGGATATACGCAACAAGTTACAGTCATACAGTCAACATGGGAGGAAATGGGTGAAAGGAATGATGAGAAAAACTAGTAGAATAGAAGTGCAGATTTAGTAGAAAGTCTGACAGTGTTGAGGGAATTATTTGTTTAGTAGAGTGATGGCGTTCAGAAAAAAACTGTTCTTGTTTCTAGTTGTCTTGGTGTGCAGTGCTCTGTAGCGACGTTTTGAGGGTAGGAGTTGAAACAATTTGTGCCCAGGATGTGAGGGGTCAGTAAATATTTTCCACGCCCTCTTTTTGACTCGTGCAGTATACAGGTCCTCAATGGAAGGCAGGTTGGCAGCAATTGTTTTTTCTGCAGTTCTGATTATTATCCTGATTATTAATGGATGAATGGAAGAAGATACATAACATAGGATAGGTAGGTGGTAGGTAAGTGGATGGATGGATAGAGAGATGAATGCAGTGGTGTGTTTCTACCATTTTATCCCAGTTTGGGTGAACCAATAGTGGCAGTCATAGGAGGTTCCATCCACCTGCTTGGATGTCTTCACGGACGTTCTAAGCATGCGCAGAAGCATCATACATGCGCTCCAGGTCTTGAAGCAGTGCCAAAGCTAAGTGAAACTGGATGGATGGTAACAAAGACAGATTAAACTATATACAGAGACAGATGGGTAGATCTGGATGGGTAGGTGGGTGGATGAATTGCATGGGTGGGTATGGAAGGATGGATGGATGGATGGATGGATGGACGGACGGATGGACAGACAGACAGATAATGGTTGGATAACATACATGGATATCAATAGATTGATCAATGGTTACAGAGGGATAGACGGACGGACAGATGGACAGACAGACAGGTAATATATGGATACCAATAGATGGATGAATGGTTAGATGGATGGACGGACGGATGGATGGACGGACGGAGAGACAGACAGACAATGGTTGGATAATATACATGGATATCAATAGATTGATGAATGGTTACAGAGGGATAGACGGACGGACGGACAGACAGACAGACAGACAGACAATACATGGATATCAATAGATGGATGAATGCTTAGATGGATGGATGCATGGACGGACAGACAGACAGACAATGGTTGGATAACATACATGGATATCAATAGATTGATGAATGGATGGAAGGACAGACAGATGGACAGACAGACAGACAATGGTTGGATAACATACCGGTACATGGATATCAATAGATTGATGAATGGATGGACAGACAGATAATGGTTGGATAACATACATGGACATCAATAGATGGATGAATGGTTAGAGATGGATGGATGGATGGCTTCAAAAGCCTGCTGAAGGCAGAAAAGAGGAGCTCACAATGTCCCATTTGATAGATTAAGCCATCATTTATTGCATACTGGCTGGGAAATTCTGGGAGCTTAAATCCACAAGTCTTAAAGTTGCCAGTTTGGAGATTCCTAGTCTAGAATGTAGATTTAGGGATCATCTCAGACGGGCAATTAATATGCTTCTAGGAAGACCTTAGAAATCATTCATTAGCTAATCACACAACAAGTGCCATGTCACTGGTTAAATGTGGATGTCAGAACCGGCTTCGGAGACAAAGAGATTCCGTGCACAGAAGGGTTTTTTTTAAATTGGCAAAAACAAGAGATCTTCTATCCTCTCCAGGAGAGGAAGGAGTGGACGGAAAGGAAAGAGTCATACACACAGCTACTGCCCTTTGACCCTCAACTGCAAACACCCAAAGTGTTTACTTTTCCCAGGATGACAATTGCAGTTTCGCAGGTTTCAGCAGGAAATGAAGAATTTAATTATAATAACCCCTTTTGCACAATGCAAGCGCTTGCTAATCATACATAATCATACACTGAGTGCCTCCGTTCACATCAGGCTGCCTTTAAATATCATTTTAGTTGACCTATCCAGTTAATGTGCCCCCAGGAAAGCTGGCAGGCTAACACTTACAAATCAACACCTGGGAAAGAGGGAAGAGGTTTGCGGTGGTTAGCGAAGGGAATAAAATCTCTATAAAAACAGAAATGGATGTTGCGCATTGTCTCAATCTCAGAGGAGATCAACCCTGACTGCTCTTTAGAAGGCCAGGCCAAAAATGGCTTCTTCTATGGTGTGGGTTCAAATACGGCTTAGCGCAGGGGTTGAGACTTCTCTAGGTTAAAGAGGGACCATAGAGGGGAGCGGGAGAACAGCCGCCCCGAGTCTTCGGAGAGGGGCGGCATACAAATCGAATAAATAATAATAATAATAATAATAAATAATTTGGAGCTTTGAAAGCAGGCCATGAAGATGCAGATATGGTAAGCTATGTTCTCTATACATTACAATTGTTCTGCCGGGCTCTCTGATAGGAGCCTCCCGAAAATTCAAGGGTACAAATTTCAGACACACACGTTTGAAAATTCAAAACAATGTTCTTTATCACAAAAGTCAAAATAAACTAAGCACTCTTTTTGTATTGCAAAGAGCACTCGTCCCAAAACAACCGGGTAGTCTGTACAAATTTCCCTTAAGCAGTCATTAAGTACTTAGCTAGCAGCTGTGAAGAAACTTCACACCCCTTCTTCTTCCAAAGAAGTGAGACACACACACACACACACACGTTGCTCTGCTTTGTTTTCAAAGGCGTGAAAAAGCAACAAAGTCCAGAAAACACAGGATTCCTGACAAACTGCGATCAGATACTCTTCCACAATGGCCAAACCCACACGCTGCTATTTATAGCAGCAGCCCTAGTTACTGGAGCCCCACCCCAAACACAGGTGGCCTCACTTATCTCCTATAATATGTTCTAAAATATGACCTAAAATGGTCACCTAACATCAAAAACATCATCAAAAAAGCACAACAAAGAATGTTCTTTCTGCGCCAGCTCAGGAAGCTCAAACTGCCCAAGGAGCTGCTGATTCAGTTCTACAGAGGAATCATTGAGTCTGTCATCTGCACCTCTATAACTGTCTGGTTTGGTGCTGCAACCCAACAGGACCGACACAGACTTCAGAGGATAATCAAAATTGCAGAAAAAACAATTGCTGCCAATCTGCCTTCCTTTGAGGACCTGTATACTGCACGAGTCAAAAAGAGGGCGGGGAAAATATTTACTGACCCCTCACATCCTGGACACAAATTGTTTCAACTCCTACCCTCAAAACGTCGCTACAGAGCACTGCACACCAAGACAACTAGACACAAGAACAGTTTTTTCCCGAACGCCATCACTCTACTAAACAAATAATTCCCTCAACACTGTCAGACTTTCTACTAAATCTGCACTTCTATTCTACTAGTTTTTCTCATCATTCCTATCACCCTTTTCCTCCCATGTTGACTGTATGACTGTAACTTGTTGCGTATATCCTACGATTTTTTATTAATATTGCTTCTTCATTGCTTATTTGACCCCTATGACAATCATTAAGTGTTGTACCACATGATTCTTGACAAATGTATATTTTATTTTATGTACGTTGAGAGCATATGCACCAAGACAAATTCCTTGTGTGTCCAATCACACTTGGCCAATAAAAATTCTATTCTATTCTATTCTAATATGTTCTTACTTGGTCTCTTCTACACATAATTCTGGTCTTGTGTGGGTCCAAAACGTCAACATCTGAATCAGTGGAAGGTAAGGGAGATTGACTGCCTGGGCTGTGTGCCAAGCCCCCCTCTGCCGAGTCACTCCCACCTTCTTCTTCCTCCGAGGAAACTAAACTCTGAACTGATTCTGTTGGCAATAACACAGGCCTGTGACATGTTGAAGTTTCCCCTGCATCCACCTCCACATTCCCTGGGGCAGGAGCTGGGCCAGAGCCAACCACAACAACAATAAGAAAACTAAGATCACGGCTCCTGATACTCTCAATTCCTGGCAAATAGATGGAGAGGAAATGGAGGTAAAAACAGGTTTTATTGGACTCCAAGATCACCGCAGATGGGGACTACAACCAAGAAATTAAAAGACACTTGCTCCTGGGGAAGAAAGCTATGGCAAATCTAGACAGCATACTAAAAAGCAGAGACATCACCGGGCCAACAAAAGTGCATGGTTTTCCCAGTTGCAATTTATGGCTGTGAAAGTTGGACCATAAGGAAGGCTGAGCACCAAAGAATGGAGGCCATTGAACTCTGGTGCTGGAGAAGACTCCTGCGAGTCACTCGGACTGCAAGGCGATCCAACTGGTCAGTCCTAGAGGAGATCAATCCTGACTGCTCTTTAGAAGGCCGGATTCTGAAGATGAAATTCAAAGACTTTGTCCACCAAATGAGAAGGAAGGACTCACTGGAGAAGAGCCTAATGCTGGGAGCGATTGAGGGCAACAGGGAATGAGGTGGCTGGGTAGCATCACCAAAGCAGTTGGCATGAGCTTCAATGGACTCCAGAGGAAGGCCTGGAGGAACGTTGTCCATGGGGATTGCGATGGGTCAGACATGACGTGGCAACTAACAACAACAACTCAGAATTCAAAAGAACTCTGGCTGAAGGTATTCCATAACCAAGGTGCTACAGTCGAGAGACTGATAGAAGAGAGTATTTGTAGCACAGGATTGAACTGTGGGAGTTCTTGGTGCTCTCTGCCCTGATGATGATACCTAGATAGGCAATGAAAGATCTGCAAGAAAGCTACCAAGAGAGCACAAGAACCTGGCAGAAGTCTCTCATGCATGATTTTAGATAATACGTCCCCCACCCAAATGTGGGATTCAGATAAGGACCTCCTTATTAGACCTGGCAACACAAGAACAGAAGACGAGCCTTCTGGATCAAGGCAAAGGTTCGTTTAGCCCAGCATTTTATGGAGAACATCTACACCCTGGACAGTTTGCTGTCGGGCAAATTCCACTCTGTAAGATGCAGAAACTTACACAACTATTGTCAGCGTTCCAAATAACACTAACGCTAACATAGACCTGGGGTGGCGCAGCAGGTTGAGTGCTGTACCGCACGTCACTGAAGCTGACTTGTAGATCTGTAGGTCAGCAGTTCAAATCTCATCACCGGCTCAAGGTTGACTCAGCCTTCCATCCTTCCCAGGTGGGTAAAATAAGGACCCGGATTGTGAGGGCAATAGGCTGGCTCTGTTAAAAAGCGCTGCTGCTAACATGTTGTAAGCCGCCCTGAGTCTAAGGAGAAGGGCGGCATAAAAATCGAATAAATAAAAATAAAATAAATAAAATAATTCAACTCAGGGCTACCAAGATGGAATAACAACCAAATAGATTAAGTTGACAGGAGAGGAAAGATTGGTCCACTCCCAACCCTCCTAGGCTGAGCGGTTGAGTGAAAAAGCTGTCAAGTATAAGTGACTCAGTCCAATCAGAGAACAGATGGATTTAACCCATTCCTGGATGCTAAGAACATCTACATCCTGGACTTTCTCCAAGCATGGGCCTAGAAGACAGCTCTCCCCTGTTGCTACTCTCCAGGAGCTGTTAGTATAAACCTGATAAGGAAGGAAGGAAGGAAGGAAGGAAGGAAGGAAGGAAGGAAGGAGGGAGGGAGGGAGGGAGGGAGGAAGGAAGGAATGAGTTTATTCATTCATTCATTCATTCATTCATTTATTGGATTTGTACGCCGCCCCTCTCCGCAGACTAGGTAGTAAGCAGCAATGGAGACTGATAGACCAATCCTTCAGGGATTTATTTAATTTTCTTTAAAACCACTTGAGTAGGCATTGGTCTTTGAAGAGAAGACCTGTCAAGAATTCCAAGACTGTAGGGCTAGATTAGGAACTACAAAAGAAGAAGAAGGCAGCAATAAATTCCACATTACTGCCAAGGAAAAAAACAACACCCAGGCAGGATACCATCTTTCATTCTGCTTAAAGGTATCGACCTAACTTTCTTTGTTGTTTCTGTACCATATTTATAAACTAGCCTGCAGCATCTAGTAACCTATAACCAAAGGAACCCACAACTAGCCCCCTCTTGTCCATAACAAACTCCTCTTTAAGTTCTTGGCTGGCATCTCTGGAGACTGGCTGCCTAAGGCAACGGGCTCGTTTAGACTAATCTCGGCTCCAGCTCTGTTACTTCTCGTTCTCTAAACTGAGTTGACTTCCAGACCACCAAGGTCTTCAAACAGAGGCCAACACAGTTCAAAAAAATATCTCATCCAGATCTTAAGGATGTGGGTACAGCTTGTAGTACCTGGAGAGCTAATAAAGGAGAACAGTTGTAGCTCTGGGCTCTGTCTGTGAGCTTGGCTGCCCTCTGGGGCTCTGTGAGCTTGGCTGTTTTCTTGCAGATGTTTCGCAACCCAGCTAGGTAATATCATCAGTGCTAGAAGGGAGGGAGGTTTGACTGAGCTTGAGTTTGATGATGTTACCTAGCTGGGTCATGAAACATCTGCAAGAAAACTGCCAAACTCAGAGAATTTATTTATTTATTTATCATCTATCTATCTATCTATCTATCTATCTATCTATCTATCTATCTATCTATCTATCTACCTACCTACCTACCTACCTACATACCTATCTAATCTATCTAATCTATCTATCTATCTATCTATCTATCTATCTATCTATCTATCTATCTATCTAATCTATCTATCTATCTATCTATCTATCTATCTATCTATCATCTATCTATCTATCTATCTATCTATCTATCTATCTATCTATCTATCTAATCTATCTATCTATCTATCTATCTATCTATCTATCTATCTATCTATCTATCTATCTATCTATCTATCTATCTATCTATCTATCTATCTATCAATTAGATTTGTATGCCGCCCCTCTCCGTAGACTCAGGGCGGCTCACAGCATTGAAAAAAACCCCAATATATAATAACAAATCTAATATAAAAGTCTAAAATAGCAACTATATATTAGAAGCCTAAAAAATCCCCAATATATAAAAAGCATACATACAACATACCATACATAAAACATCATAGGCAAGGGGAAATGTCTCAGGTCCCCCATGCCTGACGTCAGAGGTGGATTTTAAAAAGTTTACGAAAGACGAGGAGGGTGGGGGCAGTCCTGATCTCCGGGGGAGCTGGTTCCAGAGGGTCAGGGCCGCCACAGAGAAGGCTCTTCCCCGGGATCCCGCCAGCCGACATTGTTTAGTGGACGGGACCCGGAGATATCAAGTACCTCACAGTCCTCCTCCTCCATTCCACAAACCCCACTAGCTAACCCCACTAACTCCTTCTAGCATTGATAACGTTACTTAGTTGGGTTTGAAATGTCTGCAAGAAAACAATCAAGCTCAGAGACAAGCAAGGACCCACAGCCCTTCTCTTCTTCCTCCTTAAACCCCACACCCTTCTAGCATTGATAATGTCACTTCCTCCTCCTTAAACCCTCCTTCCTTCTAGCATGGATGATGTTACTTAGTTGGGTCAAGAAACGTCTGAAGAAAACAACCAAGCTCAGAGACAAGCAAGGACCCCCAATCCTTGCTAAGTGCAGGTCACTGAAATGGTTAGCCAAGAACAAAACAGCCTTTCAACTAGAAAAATACCTGACAATGGGTCTGACCCAATACCATAGAACAGCACTCACTAGAGCATGATTTGAGCAGTTAGATTCTATGGTCAAATATGGACGATTCCACCAAGTACCATATTTTGAGAGAACGTGCATTTGCGGTGCACCAGAAATAGAAGACATTGCACATGTGCTACTCAATTGTAAACTATACTCCTCAGTAAGACCTCAGTATTTACAGCCCCTACTTGACAAAATCATACACTGGGACTGTAATAAACAATTATCATATTTTCTTCAGGGTACAAATATATATGTAGTTTCTAGAGCCGCTAAGTTTATAGTCAGGGCTGTTCAGATGAGAATATGTTTTATAGAACATATTGGGGTGGCATGCAAAGGAGATGAACTCACTTAAGAATGTTTTATATCAGTATCTTAGATTTGTTTAATATAATCCTTTGCACGAGTTATATTCTCATGTTTTACTACTCAATTTTAGCATATTATACTGCATTTTAACATTATTTATTCAAATTCCCTCTATTTTAGCCAATTGTATTGCATTTTAACCAGTCACAGTTTTATGACGACCGATGTGGTCCTTTTCCTCGCTTTGATATGGTCGATTGACTAATCAAATAAAGTTGATATTGATTGATAGTTGGGTCAAGAAACGTCTGAAGAAAAGAAAAGCTCAGAAAGCACCAAGGACCTCTCGTGTTAAGAAAACTCCAAGCCAGGAAGAAACTCTCCCCATTAAAAAGCTGCAGGCCCTTCTTCCTGGAAAATACTCGTCTTCTATTCTACCTTCATCGTTTTCTGAATCCCGTTTTTGGAAACGCTTGGGTGGCGCCCCTTGGCATCTCAATAGCTTAGAAACATAGAAGACTGACGGCAGAAAAAGACCTCATGGTCCATCTAGTCTGCCCTTATACTATTTCCTGTATTTTATCTTACAATGGATATATGTTTATCCCAGGCATGTTTAAATTCAGTTACTGTGGATTTACCAACCACGTCTGCTGAACGTTTGTTCCAAGGATCTACTACTCTTTCAGTGAAATAATATTTTCTCACGTTGCTTTTGATCTTTCCCCCAACTAACTTCAGATTGTGTCTCCTTGTTCTTGTGTTCACTTTCCTATTAAAAACACTTCCCTCCTGGACCTTATTTAACCCTTTAACGTATTTAAATGTTTCGATCATGTCCCCCCTTTTCCTTCTGTCCTCCAGACCAGTGATTTTCAACCTTTTTTGAGCCGCGGCACATTTTTTACATTTACAAAATCCTGGGGCACACCACCAACCAAAATGACACAAAATGACACCCTAAGACACTCTCCTCTCTTTTTCCATCCCTGTCTCCTCCCCACCCGTGTGTGTGTGTGTGTGTGTGTGTGTGTGTGTGTGTACACACTCTTGAACCATTTCCAAAAACAGGTGAGGGCTGGGAGGGTTTTCTCTCTTATTCTTTGGGTGCTTTTTATCATATGCTTTAAATCAAGAGTCACTTCTCTCTCTCTTTTGTTTCTCTCTTTCCTCTCATTCTCTGTCTCAATCATTTTCTCATTTCTCTTTTTTCCTCCCCTTTTTGCTCATTTCTCTCTCTCTCTCCCTTCCTCTCCTTTTCTCTCTCTCTTGCTTTCTTTCTCTCTCTTTCTCTCTCTCTTGCTTTCTTTCTCTCTCACTCTTGCTTTCTCTTTCTCTCTTTTCTTTCTCTCTCTTGCTTTCTCTCTCTCCTCACTCTCTTTCTCTCTCTCTTTCTCTCTCTCTTGCTTTCTTTCTCTCTCTCTCTTTCTTTCTCTCTCTTTCTTTCTCTCTTGCTTTCTTTCTCTCTCTCTCTCAGCAAAAAGTTGCGAGACCGGAACCTGAGCTTCCTTCTTCGCGGCACACCTGACCATGTCTCGCGGCACTCTAGTGTGCCACGGCACACTGGTTGAAAAACACTGCTCCAGACTATACAGATTGAGTTCATGAAGTCTTTCCTGATACGTTTTATGCTTAAGATCTTCCACCATTCTTGTAGCCCGTCTTTGGACCCGTTCAATTTTGTCAATATCTTTTTGTAGGTGAGGTCTCCAGAACTGAACCCAGTATTCCAAATGTGGTCTCACCAGCTTCACAGAGGAGCACGTGTGTCCTTTATCACTTGGAGGGATCGTCTCTGCAAGCATTAACGGAGCAATTTGAGTCGCTTGTACACCAAAAGCTTTCAAGGTGAGTGGGCTTTATGGAAGATGGGTTCGGGAAGATGGGCCTTTTGTATTAAGAAACGTAACTGAGAAGGAAAATGACACAGGCCAATTTTAGCACGTTTCCTATCATCGTCTCAAACAGCCGAGGTGCTTTTTTGCAAAAAGACTAAGCAGTTGAGCTCACTTCCTCCTGATTTCACTAAATTGGCTCAGACCTGACCTATTCCCAGTCTCCCCACTGGCAATTATTATTATTTCTCCTCCTCCTCCTCCTTCTCCTCTGCTAAACTCTTTTAGCACTGATAATGTAACCTAGTTGGGTAATGAAATATCTGCAAGAAAATAACCAGGTTCAGAGACTCACAATCCTCCTCCTCCTTCTCTTCCTCTTCTCCTCTCCTCCAGCAGGCAGTCAACAGTACTAATAATTACAATAATTTTACAGTTGACTCTGCAGCAGTGTGCGTAAAGTGCCTCGAAAGCTACATCAATTCTCTTTTTATTAACTATTGCCTTGGAGGAGTTGACTAAGATAAATAGAAGAGGGAGGGCAATCCTACTTCACAATATGAAACAATAAGTTCCCTCCATGAGTTGGATTTGACAGGGATGTTATACAGAAAGAAAGATGTTCCCGAGATGCGTTTTCCTGTTTTGTCAGCCATCTGGAGACCTTGATGAGGGTATTTATTTATTTTTTATTTATTTATTAATTAGATTTGCATGCCGCCCCTCTCCGTAGACTCGGGGCGGCTAACAACAGTAAAAAACAATATGTTAATATTAAAAATAATCTAAAAACCCCAATTTAAGAAACCAATAATAATAATTATTATTATTTTATTATTTATTGGATTTGTATGCCGCCCCTACCATGCCTGAGGACAGAGGTGGGTTTTAAGGAGCTTACGAAAGGCAAGGAGGGTGGGAGCAACTCTGATATCTGGGGGAAGTTGGTTCCAGAGGGTCGGGGCCGCCACAGAGAAGGCTCTTCCCCTGGGTCCCGCCAAACAACATTGTTTAGTCGACGGGACTTGGAGAAGGCCAACTCTGTGGGACCTGACTGGTCGCTGGGATTCGTGCGGCAGAAGACGGTCCCGGAGATATTTAGTGTCCTGGGTAACACTAAATTTTCTCTTTGTGATCTTTCGTGGAGGGTTGGCATTTTAATCAGTTGCACTGTGTGAAAATTATACTAAGAGGAAAAGCTGCACCACATTGTTGTTTGCAAGGTCCCCGATCAGGAATCATGAACTCTAGCTGCACTCCACAATTTTTTGTGTGTGATTTTGCGATAACATGCGCAATGCAAAGACGCATATTGACATGAGAACCATACAACATTTGGATAGTTCGGTCTGAACTTAACCAAAAATACCACTTGATTACAATTCTTTATTGGCCAAGTGTGATTGGACACACAAGGAATTTTGCCATTGGTGCATATGCTCTCAGAGTACATAAAATAAAAGGTGCATTTGTCAATAATCATGAGGCACAACACTTAATGATTGTCTTAGGATACAAATAAGCAATCAGGAAACAATATTAATATAAATCATAAGGATACAAGCCAAGATCGCCAAACAGAGGCTGACATACTTTGGCCATGTCATGAGAACCGACTCACTCAAGAGGTCAATCCTGTTGGGAATGATCAGTGGTGAAAGGAGAAGGAGCTGCTCTGGTGGTGCCCATTGGCTGGACACTATAAAATAGGGGTCTCCAAACCTGGTCACTTTTAATGCTTATGAATTTCAACTCCCAGCATAGCTGGCTGAGGAACTCTGGGAGTTGAAGTCCACAAGTCTTAAAGTCACCAAATTTGGAGATCTCTGCTGTTAAGGATCATATTGGGATGACTATGGAGGATCTGAAGGAAACGCAGTTGGGGAGAGGGGCATGGAGAGTGGCTGAGGGTCGGATATGACTGAACGACTGGCAACAACAATGTTTGATCAAGAATGGTCTTTCAAAGAAGCTTGGGCTCCAGTCCCCCATTCTCAGTCCAACATGGAAGGCTCTAAGCCCAGGATCTCCAACCTTGGCAATTTTAAGACTTGTGGACTTCAACTCCCAGAGTTCCTCAGCCAGCAAAACTCGCAAAGTTGGAGACCCCTTGTCTAAGCAGATCAAAAATAGGAAGTGGCCACACAAGGAAACGCAAGTTAAGAAGAGCTGGGGTGGCGCAGCAGATAGAGTGCTGTACTGCAGGCTACTGAAGCTGACCGTAGATCTGTAGGTCAGCGGTTCAAATCTCATCACCGGCTCAAGGTTGACTCAGCCTTCCATCCTTCCGAGGTGGGTCAAATGAGGACCCGGATTGTGGGGGCAATATGCTGACTCTGTTAAAAAGTGATTTTGGTAACATGTTGTAAGCCGCCCTGAGTCTAAGGAGAAGGGCGGCATAAAAATCAATCAATCAATCAATCAATCAATCAATCAATCAATCAATCAAACAAACAAACAAATCTGTCTAAGGAGAGGGGTGGCATACAAATCTAAATAATAATAATAATAATAATAATAATAATAATAATAATAATAATAATAAATCTTCTTCAAGCTCATCAGAATGGAATGAAGGATACAGATTAGGAATTAGTCTTTAATCCAGATTAGATTAGACTTTAATCCTATTGTCACTGCCAGACCTGGTTTGGGACAAATCTATGAGAGGGCAGCCTCGTTCCTAAATCCACTTACAACACAAATGTATTTCTGGCCTTGGCTACACATGGTTTTTAAGGTTGTTCATGGGGCATGTTTACACTATTGGGGGACATGCAATTATTGGATGACCAAAATGACACTTATGTATGTATGTTTGCAGGAAACAGAAACTTCCTTGCTGATGCTTAACAAACTCTATTTCCTGATGAGCTTGGGTAGAATTCTACTGGGTCAGAGCAGCTCAGGTTGTTTGTTTGTTTGTTTGTTTATTTATTTATTCAATTTTTATGCCGCCTTTCTCCTTAGACTCAGGGTGGCTTACAACATGTTAGCAATAGCACTTTTTAACAGAGCTAGGCTATTGCTCCCACAATCCGGGTCCTCATTTGACCCACCTCGGAAGGATGGAAGGCTGAGTCAACCTTGAGCCGGTGATGAGATTTGAACCGCTGACCTTCAGATCTACGGTCAGCTTCAGTGGCCTGCAAGTACAGCACTCTACCTGCTGCGCCACCCCGGCTCTTATGTAGTGACCTGCAGGTGGACCCGTCTACCCACCTTGGCACTATGCCGTCCTATGTAGGCACATTTTGAAGCTAAAGGCATGCAGGCAAGCCATGCAGGCGAGCAAAGCACATGCGCTGAAGGCCATGCGCATGCGTAGACGCACATAAGCTCACATTTGCAAACCGGTAGGGAAGATATGTGAATACCCCCTCTGTCGATAAGGAAACTCTGGAGTGGCTGGGATTGGTATAAGGGTTGGACTAGATGACCTCCAAGGTCTCTCCCAGCCCTATGGTTCTATTTTCTATGTGTGAATGTGTTGTGGTTAGCTCTGGCCCAGCTCCTGCCCCAAGGACTATGGATGTGGGGGGAGACATCCACATGCTGCAGGCCTGTTTTGCCCTCGGTGGAATCTGATGATGAAGGCTCCTCTGACCAAGAAGACATGAGTGACAGGGAGGAGGAGAGTGTGGCAGACAGCTCAGAAAGAGATCAATTATCTAGCTCCTCCTTGGATTCAGAACAAGAGTTAATGATACAGCCACACATGCGGAGAGCGATGCATAGGCAACAACAACTGAGAGATTATTATCAAAGAAAATGAGGCCACCTGTGGTTGGGTGGGGCTGTGGTAATTAGTGAGGCTGCTATAAATAGCAGCCTGTGGGTTTGGCCATTGTGGAGGATTATCTGATCGTTGTGTTTCGTGCCTACTTTGCTGACTTTGACTTTTTGTGTGCTGATTTTCCCCCGCTTTGAAACGAAACCAGAGCAAAGTGTGTTTCACTTTGTGAAAGAAGAAGGACTGTGAATTGCCTCACGGCTGCAAGCTAAGTATCACAGAACTGATAAGGGACTTGTACAAATTACCAGTTTGTTTGGAGACCAGTGCTCTTTGCTCTACAAAAAGAGGGCTTGGTTTAAGTGAATTTTCATTATAAAGAACATTGTTTTGAATTTTCAAACATGTGTGTGTCTGAAATTTGTACCTGTGAATTTTCGGGAGGAGTCTACCAGAGAGCCCGACAGAACAGAATGAAGAGCTGTATCCTGACTCTGGTGTAGTAAGGAGCCCTGGATAGAAAGCAATGTTTAAAATTGCCTTTCAGAGGGGTCTTTTGGGTATTAAAAAGCAGGAGAAGAATGGTGTAAGGATTTCCTTCTGGGCTCACCCCAAGGTTGGAGGTGGAAAGGAGAATGGGAGTCATTCTTTAGCACAAGACCGAGCTCCAAACTTTTTAACGCTGAATATAACAACAATGACCTCTGGCTAAGAAATCGTAACCTTGGAAGGCAAGCCCTGCTTTTGAGCTTTATCCACCTTTAATATTGCAGCTTAAACTAAATCAACAGTGCATTTTTAAAAATCTACCTTGTATCCTTCCAAATCTACCGGGGGAATACTGAAAGGTTCACAAAGTCATCTGTAGGAGAAGGAAGCTTATGTTGGGTCAAAACTCTGCATGCCTTTTAAACTTCTGGCAACTGCCGTTTTAAACTTTTTAGCATTTCTAGGTCAGCCAGCTCATTTAGTCTGAGAAACGATCTCTTTGAAGAACTTGGCCTGTGTAGGGCAGTGATGGTGAGCCTTTTTTCCCCCTCGGGTGCCGAAAAAGAGTGGGCGTGACCTTTCATGCATGCCTGAGTACCCACACCCATAATTCAATGCCTGGGGAGGGCGAAAACAGCTCCCCCCAGCCCCCAGACGCCCTCTGGAGGCCGGAAATGGCCTGTTTCCCAACTTCTAGTGGGCCCAGTAGGTTCATGTTTTGCCCTCCCCAGGCTCCAATGGCTTCCCTGGAGCTGGGGAAGAGTAAAAACGCCCTCTCCCATCCCCCTGGAGGCTCTCTGGAAGCCCAAAATGACCTCCCAGAGCTTCTGTGTGAGCCAAAAATCAGCTGGTCAGCACACACATGGACGATGGAACTGAGCTACGGCTACAGCGCGTATGCCAGCAGATATGACTCTGCGTGCCACTTGTGGCACCCATGCCATAGGTTCGCCATCACTGGATGCTTAAATAGCAATAGCATTTAGATTTATATACCCCTTGACAATGCTTTAAAGCCCTCTCTAAACAGTTTACGGAGAGTAAGCATATTGCCCCCAACAATTTGGGTCCTCATTTTACCGACCTCGGAAGGAGGGAAGGCTGAGTCAACCTTGAGCCTACTGAGATTCGATCTGCCAAACTGCCGGCAGCTGGTGATATCAGGAGCAGCCTGCAGAACTGCACTCTAACCACTGCACCACCGAGGCTCTGGGTGTGTTTGTGTGTGTGCAGGAGGCAGTTAATTTTATGACAATTGCTTGTTGAAAGGTGTTCATTACCGAGAAACAATGGATGGAAACTATATATTATAGTTTGACCTATAAAGCCCTTCATGGCACCGGACCAGATTATCTCAGGGACCGCCTTCTGCTGCACGAATCCCAGCGACCAGTTAGGTCCCAGAGTGGGTCTTCTCCAGGTCCCGTCAACTAAACAATGTCGCTTGGCGGGATCCAGGGGAAGAGCCTTCTCTGTGGCAGCCCCAGCCCTCTGGAACCAACTCCCCCCAGAGATTAGAATTGCCCCCACCCTCCTTGCCTTTCGTAAGCTACTTAAAACCCACCTCTGCTGCCAGGCATGGGGGAATTGAGATACCCTTTCCCCCAGGCCTTTACAATTTTATGCATGATATGTCTGTCTGTATGTATGTTTGGTTTTTATTATAATTGTTTTTAGTATTGGATTATTGTTACATGTTGTCTTATTATTGCTGTTAGCCGCCCCGAGTCTCCGGAGAGGAGCGGCATACAAATCCAATAAATAAATAATAAATAAATAAATAAATATATCAGTGATGGTGAACCTTTTATGGCTCAAGTGCCAAAAGGGTGTACATGTGTGTACCCACACCCATAATGCAATGCTCTCTCCCTGCACGTGCACAAAATCCTTCAAGCTACCCACACACACACCCCGCACATGTGCACAGGCGTCAATGAAGCTTCTGGTAGGCCCATTGGGGCGTTTTTCACCATCCCCATGGTTGGCAAAAGATGGCCAAACGGACGTTCGGAAACAAACTTCCTGTTGGCCCATTGGCTGTTTTTCACCGTCCTCAGTCTTCAGAAGGCTTCCTGAAGCCTGGGGGGAGTGAAAACGGCTGAAAAAAATGCTGAAAATCACTGCTATACAGTGTTCCTTCAATTTTCGCAGGTTCGAACTTCGCGAATAGCCTATACCACGGTTTTTCAAAAAATATTAATGAAAAAAATACTTCATGGTTTTTTTTCTATACCACGGTTTTTCCCGGCCGATGATGTCATACGTCATTGCCAAACTCATAATTTTTGCAAATAAATAAAAATAATAATTTTTGCAAATAAATAAAAAAATAATTATTGTTAATAAATAACTATGTTTATAAATATCAGGATCACTAAGTGTCTTATTCAATGGTGAGTACCAGTAATAATGGTGAGTAAATGGTTGCTAAGGGAATGGGAAATGGTAATTTAGGGATTTAAAGTCTTAAGGGATGGCTTGTCCATAGCCAAAATGGTGTATTTACTTCCGCATCTCTACTTCGCGGAAGTTCAACTTTCGCGGGCGGTCTCGGAATGCATCCCCCGCGAAAATCGAGGGAACACTGTATATCAAGGAGAGAAGCAATCTGGAATTAAAGAGAAAATTCCTGATAGTGGGAACAATTACTCTGTGGGACAGCTTGCCTCCAGTGGTTGTAGGTGCTCCATCACTGGAGGTCTTTGAGAAGAAGCTGGAAAGCCATTGGTCTAGAAAGGTATGGGCCTCCAGCTTGAGCAGGGGGGCTGGACTAGAAGACCTCCAAAGTCCCTTCCAGCTCTGATTCTGATTGAAATGGCTAGCAAAGGCACCAAAAGCTAACAAACCATGAACATTTGGCACAGTTGCCAGCTGTTAAACAGCACCTCCAGCATGACAATCCCAAAAGTGCTTTGTTGTCGTTGTTCATTCATTCATTCATTCATTCATTCATTCATTCATTCATTCATTCATTCATTCATTTATTGTTAGAGTTGGAAGGGACCATGCGGGTCATCAAGTCCAACCCCCTGCCTAAGCAGGAACCCTATAGCACCCCAGCCAAATGGCAGTTCAATTTAGTCTTAAAAATGTCCATAGTATTGGAGTTCACAACGTCCGCTAGTAGGTTGTTCCACTGGTTTTCTTTGAAGACATTTCGCTTCTCAGCCAAGAAGTTTGTATGGGAAGAGCCGGGGTGGCACAGTGGTTACAGTGCAGCACTGCAGGCTACTTCAACTAACTGCTAACTGTAGTTCAGCAGTTCAAATCTCACCACCGACTCAGCCTTCCATCTTTCCAAAGTGGGTAAAATGAGGACCCAGACTGTTGGGGGCAATATGCTGATCCTATAAACCACTTAGAGAGGGTTGTAAAAGCACTATGAAGCGGTATATAAGTTTAAAAAGCTAGTGCTAAGCTTCTTCAGCTCTTCTCAGAGCTGAAAGTCCAGAAAGGCCAATTGCCTCTTGAAAAAAACACCTTTGGGATAACCGGGACCTGAATGGCTGAGAATCTCCATAGACATCCAGCACGACCATCAGGAACATCTGGAGGACCAAGGTGGACCATCCTGCTTATGGATGAACAACCAGAGTCAAGCAGAAGACAAGAACCAAGGTGGAAAGGTGGACCGAGATGTTCCTTCCAGATGTGGCGCTGTACTCTTATCAATCCCTGCAAGCCAGGAAAGATGGACAATTCAAATCACGCAGAGGAGATTGCCACAGCTGTGGACCAAGGCATCCTATTGATTGATTGATTGATTTGATTTGATTTGATTTGTATGCCGCCCCTCTCCGTAGACTCAGGGCGGCTCACAACACAATAAAAACAATTCCTGACAAATCTAATAATTTACAATTTAAAATTTAAAATAGTTAATTTTATTATTGAAAGCAAAGCATGGCCTTTGTGAATATTTAGTTGGCCACTCAATCCCAAAATGCTAAACCGTAATGAAAAGACTCGGGAGCTCAGCAATCCAGATTCCTGAACCATTCACTCAACGTAAAGGTATCCGACAGGGTTTGATGTCCACCTGCAACGGAGAAGTTGGCCAGGAGATAAATAGAAGCCAGCAGTTACAAAAGGACCCTGGCTTTTCTGATAGTCTAAAAGCTGTATCGAGTTTGGCAGTGAGATGGTTCAAGACCTGATAATGGGATAAATGAATGGGAGGAATAATCTCGGGGATAGACGGAGCCTTCCAAAGATATTATTAGCAGGAAAAAACTCTCCTTGGAGAACTCTCGTTCCTCTCTAACTCAAGTAGGCCTTCTGGCCAGAAACAGCTGCCCACCTGGAATTCAGATGCCTACCCAGAAAAGATCTTGTTATAAGCAATTTAGCAAAAAGTCCAGTCCACGCACAACAATCGCAAACCTGACAGCCTGTCCAACAGCATTAGTGTCAGCAGTCATGTATGCTTTATGTCCAGGAGAGGAACAGAAAGAGGGACATACGTTATCTTGCTGGTTGCACACGGTGGAGAGAATTGTCAGCTAGGCAGATGCTGGTGTGGGTTACCGTGACTGCCAGCCAGGTTGGAGTTTTGCTAAGGAGGGGGGGGGGGGGACATAACCTGAATTGTGGATTCACACGTGGCTATTTCTCCAGATACTTGCATTGTAAGAAGGGATGGAAAAGGGATCAACTCGACATGGGGCTACCTTTGAAAAGTGTTCGGAAACTTCAGATCGTGCAGAATGCAGCTGCGAGAGCTATCATGGGCTTTCCCAAAAATGCACATTTCACACCAACACTCCGTAGTCTGCATTGGTTGCCGATCAATTTCCGGTCACAATTCAAAGTGTTGGTCATCACCTATAAAGCCCTTCATGGCACCGGACCAGGGTATCTACGAGACCGCCTTCTGCCGCACGAATCCCAGCGAGCAGTTAGGTACCACAGAGTGGGCCTTCTCCGGGTCCCGTCAACAAAACAATGTTATTTGGCAGGCCCCAGGGGAAGAACCTTCTCTGTGGTGGCCCCAGCCCTCTGGAACCAACTCCCCCCGGAGATTAGAATTGCCCCCACCCTCCTCGCCTTTCGTAAGTTCCTTAAAACCCACCTCTGCCGTCAGGCATGGGGGAACTGAGATATTCTTTCCCCCTAGGCCTTTACAATTTATGCATGGTATGTTTGTTTGTATGTATGTTTGGTTTTACAAATAAGGGTTTTTTAACTGTTTTAGTATTGGATTTACATGCTGTTTTGTACTACCGTTGTTAGCCGCCCCGAGTCTACGGAGAGGGGCAGCATACAAATCCAATAAATAATAATAATAATAATAATAATAATAATAATAATAATAATAATAATAAAGAAGCTATTCTCCAAGGCACCTGAAGGCCATGCAAGGTATAATGGATGGAAACTGATCAAGGAGAGAGATTCAACCTGGAAATAAGGAGATTTTTTTTCTGGAAGGGGGTTTGGAGATCTTCTAGTCCAACCCTCTCTGATCAGGGCAGGAGACCATGTACCATTTAGGTCAAATGGTGGTTCAGTCACTTTTTGAAAGCCTCCAATGAGCATCTACAACTCTGGGAGGCAAGCTATTCCACTGATAGTTCTCACTATCAGAAAATTTTCTCTTGGCTTTGAAATTTTCTCTTTAAGAAGCGTCCACCCACGGTTTTTTGTACTGTGCTTTGGAGAATAAATCAATTCCCTCTTCTCTGTGACCATCCTTCAAATATTGGAAGACAGCTATCATCTCTCTCCTAATCCTTCTCTTCCGTAGGTGAGATATACCTAGTTCTTTCAACTGTTCATCATACCATTTAGCCTCCAGATCCTCCATCATCTGTATGGCTCTTATCTGCAGGCTTTTATTGTGGTGATAGGAACATGGCACAATAGTTCAAGGGTGTTGTCACTTGAGTGGCATAAAGCGGTTTGCCTTCCATATATAGAACACAGAACATAGAATAATAAGACTTGGAAGGGACCTTTGAGGTCTCCTAGCCCAACCCTCTAGCAGGAGACCCTAACATTTCAGACAAATGGTTGCCCAATCTCTTTTTGAAAGCCTCCAGGGATGGAGTCCTCACAATTCCTGAAGGGAAACTGTACCATCGCTCATTGAACTACAATGGAGATTAAACACGACAAGGAGAGAGATACAGTGGTACCTCTACTTATGAATTTAATTTGTTCCGTGACCAGGTTCTTAAGCAGAAACGTTTGTAAGAAGATGCAATTTTTCCCATAGTAATCAATGCAAAAGCAAATAATGTGTGCGGTTAGGGAAACCACAGGGAGGGTGGAGGCCCTGTTTCCTTCCAGGAGATTCCTAGAGAGGCCCCACAGAGGCTTCTCCCCACCTCTTTTGGCCCTGTTTCATCCAGGAGATTTCTAGAGAGGCCCCATGGAGGCTTCTCCCTGCCTTTTCCGGCCCTGTTTCCTCCCAGGAGATTCCTAGAGAGGCCCCATAGAGGATTCTCCCTGCCTTTTCCGGCCCTGTTTCCTCCCAGGAGATTCCTAGAGAGGCCCCATGGAGGATTCTCCCTGCCTTTCCTCCCAGGAGATTCCTAGAGAGGCCCCACGGAGGATTCTCCCTGCCTTTTCCGGTTACAATTTTGGAGGCTTGGGTTTGTAAGTGCAAAATGATTCTGGAGAAGTGGCAAAAAAGTCTCGAACACCCGGTTCTTATCTAGAAAAGTTCGTTAAAAAGTTCATATACCACTATATATGAGGAGATCTCATGCCCTTCCTTATATAGACAGCTTCTTAAAGGGACAATAACCCTGCTGAGTCATCCTCAGTCTTAAAGCAGCTGGTCAGTTTTAAATCTTCATTACTCTGAAAAGTGTTGGCTATGACCTATAAAGCCCTTTATGGCACCCGACCAGATTATCTCAGGGACCGCCTTCTGCTGCACGAATCCCAGCGACCAGTTAGGTCCCACAGAGTGGGCCTTCTCCGGGTCCCGTCAACTAAACAATGTCACTTGGCGGGGCCCAGGGGAAGAGCCTTCTCTGTGGTGGCCCCAGCCCTCTGGAACCAACTCCCCCCGGAAATTAGAATTGCCCCCACCCTCCTCGTCTTTCATAAGCTCCTTAAAACCCACCTCTGCCATCAGCATGGGGGAACTGAGATATTCTTTCCCCCTAGGCCTTTACAATTTATGCATGGTATGTTTGTTTGTATGTATGTTTGGTTTTACAATAAGGGTTTTTTAGATGTTTTAGTATTGGATTTACATGCTGTTTTTTATTTCTGTTGTTAGCCGCCCCGAGTCTACGGAGAGGGGCGGCATACAAATCCAATAAATAAAATAAATAAATAAATAAAATAAAATCCTCCCATTTAAAACTGAACAGCTGAATGCTTTAACATATTCATGGTGCTATTTCAATTGTGTCCTTACCTCCTGCTTCGGTTCCTACCAAAGAGGCAGAATAAATGTCCTTACCATTCATTCTAAATAACCCTTAAGCGCGGAATCAAATATTAGCCAATATGTGGCATGACACCCTATTAGCCTTCTAGTCCCTGACAGATAGGGGTATTTTTAATTAACATCTGAGGGGTCTCCTCTTTTGTAATCATCCATTACTGATTAAATAGCAAGATCCACAGTCCAATCGTGATCCGATTGGGAAGACGGGGAAGTTGCAGAGGTGTTACCTTTCTGAAATTGTCTGCGAATTGATTTCTTTTATTGAATTAATAAGTGTTATCATGCTGTACAGAAGGCAAAATTGCTGCTGAATGCAAGCGATAACATATAATTACGGAAAATCAAATCCTAATCTGTAGAGCTGAACCAGGTGTCAACATTTTAATTGTAGTTAGGGGGTTGCATTTAACACTGGGGAGCAGGGGAGGGGGGGGAAAAGAATTTTGTAGATTCTATAGAAAAACTGGTGCTTTCAAAATAGCTTGGAAATGGGAGGGTTTTTTTATTTTTACATTTTTGAAATAATAAAATCATAATAAACACCAAGTTTATAATTATTTAAAATGTGTATACATTTTTGGGGGACACCCTGTAGATTTGCCATCACAGGTATATGTTTCCGGTCACAATTCAAAGTGTTGGTAATGACCTTTAAAGTTCTACATGGCATTGGGCCAGAATACATCCGGAACCGCCTTCTACCGCACGAATCCCAGCAGTCGATAAGGTCCCACAGAGTTGGCCTTCTCCGGGTCCCGTCGACCAAACAATGTTGTTTGGCAGGCCCCAGGGGAAGAGCCTTCTCTGTGGCGGCCCCGGCCCTCGGGAATCAACTCCTCCCAGAGATTAAAACGGCCCCCACCCTCCTTGTCTTTCGCAAATTACTCAAGACCCACCTTTGTCGCCAGGCATGGGGGAGTTAGGATATTCCTTCCCCTAGGCCATTACAAGTTATGTATGGTATGTTTGTGTGTATGTTTGGTTTTTATAATAAGGGTTAGTTGTTTTATTAAATACGATTGTTACATGTTGTTTTTTATCATTGTTGTTAGCTGCCCCGAGTCTGTGGAGAGGGCCGGCATACAAATCCAATAAATTTAATTTAATTTTTTAATTTTTAAGTAGGGCGTACGACTAGAACAAGGCTGTCAAACTCAAGGCCCAGGGGCCCGATCCCGCCCACGGGGTGCTTAGATCTGGCTCACAGGGCTGCCTTGGAAACAGCAAAGACCGGCCTGCAATGCTCCTGCCGGAGCTCGGGACACCCAAGTGCAGTTCTCCCAAGCTCCATTTTTACTGGCAGAGGGCTGCACGTGCCAGTTGGGAGCCAAAAATGGAGCTCGGGAGCCCATTTTTGCTGGCAAAGCACTCAGGCTAGCAACGTGAGTGACGTCAAGTTTGGCCACGCCCACCCTAGCCACGCCCACCCCAGAGTTCAGACAAAATCCTGATGCAGTCTTCAATGAAATCGACTTTGCCACCCTTGGACTAGAACAGTGTTTCCCAACCTTGGCCACTTGACGATATTTGGACTTCAACTCCCAGAATTCCCCAGCCAGCAAATGGTGCTGCCGTTTCCATTAGGAGAGCCTCGCTCGGTAGACATTGCTCTTGGATAGAGCAGGCAACGTTTGAGCTGCCATCTTGGCATGAATCATAAAGAGGCTCAACCCACGGAGGCTTGTGTGCAAATAAAGAGTTTGCACTCCCAAAACAAAGAGTGCATTCCCAAACTACAAAGGTGGGTCTAAGGGGACAGGTTTAGGAGTAGCGTTTTAGCAGGTCCCGGTGTTTTAATCAGGTCATGTTTTTTGTCCTAGGACAGTGATGGTGAACCCTTTTTTTCTCGGATGCCAAAAGAGCATGGACACGTACTATAGTATATGTGTGAGTGCCCACACCCATAATTCAATGGCTGGGTAGGGTGAAAACAGCTTCCCCCACGCCCTGGAGGCTCTCTGGAGGCTGGAAATGGCCTGTTGCCCAGTAGGATCATGTTTTGTCTTTCCCAAGCTCCAGAGGTTCCCTGGAGCTGTGGAAGGGTAAAAATGCCCTCCCCCATCCCCCGGGAGGCTCTCTGGAAGCCAAAAACACCTTCCCAGAGCCTCTGTGTGAGCCAAAAATTAGCTGGCTGGCACACACATGCACGTTGGAGCTGAGCTAGAGCAACATCTCAGATGCCAGCAGGTATGGCTCCCTGTGTCACCTGTGCTAGGATTTGGTGCACCAGAAAGCAGTATTTTGATACTGATGTTAACAAGAGAGGGGCCGGAGGCTAAAGCATAGGAAAAACAAATATAGGGATTGGGTGTGTCTAGTCCAGGGGTCCCCGATTGCGTTCGCTGGCTGGGGAATTCTGGGAGTTGAAGTCCAGATATCTTCCAGTGGCCAAGGTTGGGAAACACTGGACTAGAAGACCCCCATAGTCCCTTCCGGCTTCATTCTGATTGACCTGTCTACAACAGTCCTGTCTCCTGCCATCCAGAGTCTTCAGCTATTTTATTTTATTTTTTTAAAAACCCTTTAGGAATGACAGGCTTGTTGACAGGAGGGAGGAGGCAGAGTCAAGCACAAAAAGACAGCTGTTCTCGAAGGCCCAGTAGACCAATTGATTTAATAACTAACTTAGCTAAATCGCTGTTGCTAAATTGGCTCAATTAGTAGCTGAACTTCTTTTGTGGACGCTCAAATCAGTTTAAGGGGGTCAGCAGAGATATTGATTTTTTCCCCCCTTTCTTCTTTCTCCTCACTCTGGATAATACAATCTGTTGATGTGGATCTCGTGGAAAGGATGGAGGGGGGGGGGGTCTGCCAAGCTTAGCTGCCCTTGGCGAGGGTAGGCAAAGTCCGCCGAGAACTGAATTTGGGGTTTTATGACTCCACGGACACATATGGAAATGGTGTGATATGGCGTTCTCCCAGTTTGGCCTGTAGCCCTGGCAGTCTCTGAAGACTCATGAGGTTTAGCCACCTGCCTATCCATCTTTCCGGGACGTGCCAGAATTTCATGCCAAGAACGTGAATCAATCATATTAAGTGTTAATAACACAGTATAAGGCCTTGGTAAGGCCACACTTGGAATACCGCATTCAGTTTTGGTCGCCACGATGCAAAAAGGATGTTGACGCTCTAGAAAGAGTGCAGAGAAGAGCAACAAAGATGATTAGGGGACTGGAGGCTAAAACATATGAAGAACGGTTGCAGGAACTGGGCATGGGTAGTCTAATGAAAAGAAGGACCACAGGAGACATGTGAGAGGGATCTTGGAGTCCTAGGAGACAACCATTTAAATAGCAGCCAGCGATATGCAGCAGCTGCCAAAAAAGCCAACACAGTTCTAGGCTGCATTAACAGAGGGATAGAATCAAGGTCACGTGAAGTGTTAAGACCACTTTATAAGGCCTTGGTAAGGCCATGCTTGGAATACTGCATCCAGTTTTGGTCCCTATGATGCAAAAAGGATGCTGAGACTCCGGAAAGAGTGCAGAGAAGAGCGACAAAGATGACTAGGGGACTGGAAGCTAAAACACATGAAGAATGGTTGCAGGAACTGGGCATGGGTAGTCTAATGAAAAGAAGGACCAGGGGAGACAGGATAGCAGTCTTCCAATATCTCAGGGGTTGCCACAAAGAAGAGGGAGTCAAACTATTCGCCAAAACACCTGAGGGTAGGACAAGAAGCAATGGGTGGAAACACATCAAGGAGACAAGCAACTTAGAACTAAGGAGAAAATTCCTGACAGCAAGAACAATTAATCCATGGAACAGCTCGCCTCCAGAAGTTGTGAATGCTTCAATACTGGAAATGTGTGAGAAAATGTTAGATAATCATTTTTCTGAAATAGTGTAGGGTTTTCTGCCTAAGCAGCGGTTGGACTAGAAGACCTCCAAGATCCCTTCCAATTGTTGTTGTTTGTGATGATGATGATGATGATGATGATGATGATGATGATGATGATAAGAACATAACAACATAGGAAGAGCCATGCTGAATCAGGCCAAAGCCCATCAAGCCCAGCATTCTGTGTCACACAATGGCCCACCAATTGTCCTTGGGGATCTTGAGCAGAAAGAGAAGGCAAGACCCTCCCTTTCCTCTGACCCCCAACAAATGGTACTCAAGGGAATCCTGCCTGATGATGATGGTGTCATCCTGGCAAATGGTGGTGACATCCCTTCTCTTTGGCCAAGCAATGAAAAGACTTGATTTTCTTAGCCATCATTCTCTCGAGTAGGTAAAATGTGGAAATTTCTTTGGGTTTTGATCTTCCTTAAACTCTTCATCTGAGTGGATGGTTAGTTTAGGTCTATACAAGTCTTGGTCCATTACTGAATGCAGGTAGCTCACTGCTTACAATCACGACTGAGTTCAAAATTTCTGTTGCTAGGGGAGACGTATGTTAAGTGAGATTCGCCCCAATTTTACAACCTTTCTTGCCATGATTGTTAAGTTGGAAACATGGTTGTTAAGTGAATCTGGATTCCCTGTTGACTTTGCTTGTCAATAAGGTTGGGAAAGGGGGTCATGTGTGTTGGGTTTAACTACTCTACTACATGCTTGCACTGTCTTGTAAACACATCTCTATGGTCAGGTCGCAATTAACTGACCAGTGTGTCACCTTTTGACGACCAAAAGGGGCAGATGCTCTGCAGGCTATATAAACCGATGTTCCCCCCTTCTCTTCTACCTCTTCTACCTTCTTCTTCTGAACTCCTGTGTGCTCCATTGTCCTCAGCTGAGGACACATGTGTGAGATGAAATCCAAAGCCATCCTCACACATGGGACCATCCAGAAGTTATTAATATGGACTGGAATATAAACCTATCTGCCTGCAATCTGTAATTGCATGAATCAACAAAATTGTAAGTAAAGATTGTATTTTTTCATCTTTATGAAGGAGCGATTATTAATAATAATCAAAATACCCAACAATGTGACCCTGGGACAAATCCAACCGTTGTAGCAACACCATTTATGTATGGATTCATAGAGCTTTCCAGGACTTTCTAAGAGGTTTTGCAGAGTCAGCATATTGCCCCTAACAGCCAACCTCTGAATGATGGAAGGCTGAGTCAACCTTGAGCTGGTCAGAATCGAACTGCTGGCAGTCGGCAGAATTAGCCTGCAATACAGCATTCTAACTCCTGTGCCACCGTGGCTCATGATCATAAATACGAGTCGGTTGACAAGCAGTCTGAATTTTGATCATGTGACCACAGGGATGCTGCAATGGTCGTAAAGTGTGAAAAATAGTCACAACTCGTGAGCCTTTTCGGCGCCGTTAACTTCAAACGGTCATTAAATAAACCCGATGCAAATCGAGGACTGTAATTCCATTCTAGTGTCCTCCCCAAATGTGTTGCCAGGGAAAAATCTGGAATTCTTCCCGGGTGCCAAATACATCTTCATTCCCTTCTTCGTGTATTTCGGGAGATAGCGGAAGGCGCTTTGTTTTCATAAAGTCTTTTGCAGATAACAAAGCCTCTGACAGTTCTAATAACGTTTTCCTAGCGCTGCCGTGAGATGATAATTGTACCGGGTTTTTCTATTTCCCCGCTGCCGTAGATTAAAGTTTATCTCCCCGTTTTATCTCTTGCATGGAGGAGCCGTATTTTCGATGCTTTCATTGTTTTTATGAAGTGACGGTGTTTGCTGCCTTGAGAATAATTTTTTAAGGAGGATACCTGGGCGATAAAGGTTTTAGGGAATCACTTGTAAAAACACCCTTCTTAATGTTTGTTGTGGTTAGCTCTGGCCCAGCTCCTGCCCCAAGGACTGTGGATGTGGGGGAGACATCCACATGCTGCAGGCCTGGTTTGCCCCCCCGGTGGAATCTGCTGATGAAGGCTCCTCTGACCAAGAAGACATGAGTGACAGGGAGGAGGAGAGTGTGACAGACAGCTCAGAAGGAGATCAATTATCTAGCTCCTCCTTGGATTCAGAACAAGAGTTAATGATACAGCCACGCATGAGGAGAGCGATGCATAGGCAACAATCACTGAGAGATTATTATCAAAGAAAATGAGGCCACCTGTGGTTGGGTGGGGCTGTGGTAATTAGTGAGGCTGCTATAAATAGCAGCCTGTGGGTTTGGCCATTGTGGAGGATTATCTGATCGTTGTGTTTCGTGACTGCTTTACTGACTTTGACTTTTGTGTGATGATTTTCCCCCGCTTTGAAACTAAACCAGAGCAAAGTGTGTTTCACTTTGTGAAAGAAGAAGGACTGTGAATTGCCTCACAGCTGCAAGCTAAGTATCACAGAACTGATAAGGGACTTGTACAAATTACCAGTTTGTTTGGAGACCAGTGCTCTTTGCTATATCAAAAGAGGGTTTAGGTTAAGTGAATTTTCATTATAAAGAACATTGTTTTGAATTTTCAAACGTGTGTGTTTCTGAAATTTGTACCTGTGAATTTTTGGGAGGATTCTACCAGAGAGCCCGACAGAACAATGTTTAGCCCCCCACCCCAAGAAACCCTGAAACTGGCATAGATTTCCATGTAATTCCAACTCCCCCTAAATCCCCTAGGTCCATTGATGGTGAACCTCTGGTACATGTGCCACAGCTGGCACGCAGAGCCCTCTCTGCGGACATAGAGCCGTTGTCCAACTGAGCTCCACCAGGCCCAAAAACGAATACGCATGGGGACATGGAATATGCATGTGGCTGGAGGGAACATGGGGGTCATGCGTGTATGCGTGGAGGGCACATTGCATTATGAGTTCCGGCACATACACGCACTTTCGGCACACGGCGAGAAAAAGGTCAGCCATCACTGCCTTCGGTATTAATGTGGACCCTTCAGGAGAACAAATATGTCCTTGACTTACAACCACTATCGGGATTGGAAGTGAAGTGGTTGTTAAGTGAACTGTGTTCAGTTCTGGAAGCCTCACCTACAAAAAGATATGGACAAAATTGAACGGGTCCAAAGACGGGCTACAAGAACGGTGGAAGGTCTTAAGCATAAAACGTATCAGGAAAGACTTCATGAACTCAATCTGTCTAGTCTGGAGGACAGAAGGAAAAGGGGGGACATGGTCGAAACATTTAAATATGTCAAAGTGTTAAATAAGGTCCAGGAGGGAAGTGTTTTTAATAGGAAAGTGAACACAAGAACAAGGGGACACAATCTGAAGTTAGTTGGGGGAAAGATCAAAAGCAACATGAGAAAATATTATTTTACTGAAAGAGTAGTAGATCCTTGGAACAAACTTCCAGCAGACATGGTTGATAAATCCACAGTAACTGAATTTAAACATGCCTGGGATAAACATATATCCATCCTAAGATAAAATACAGAAAATAGTACAAGAGCAGACTAGATGGACCATGAGGTCTTTTTCTGCCGTCAGTCTTCTATGTTTCTATGTTTCTAAATGAATTTTCTATGAATAAAATAGCACAAAGCACAGATTTTGGTAGAGAGAAAAGTTCCCCGAGGATGGGAGTTCTCCATCGTCACGAGTCCAAAAGCTTGGAAGAGCACGCACGTCTCTCAGCTTTGGCTAGGAGGACTTTTGCACAGGTCTGTCTTGTGCACCAGTTGCGGCCCTATTTAGACCAAGAAGCTCTTCGCAAAGTCACTCATGCCCTCGTCACCTCACGCCTTGACTACTGCAATGCGCTCTACATGGGGCTACCCTTGAAGAGCGTTTGGAAGCTACAGACAGTTCAAAATACAGCTGTGTGAGCCATAGTAGGGGTACCAAGGTATGCCCGTATAACTCTCACTTTCTGCAAGCTGCATTGGCTACCAGTCGGTCTCCAGACGTAATTCAAGGTGTTGGTTATCACCTTTAAAGCCCTACATGGCATAGGACCAGACTATTTATGGGACTGCCACACTTCCCTTTGGCCAATAAGAGCCCGTGGAGTTGACCTTCTCCAGGTCCCATCCATCAAACAATGTCGGTTCGCAGAGTCGCAGGGAAAAGCCTTCTCTGCTCCGACCCTTTGGGACCAACTGACCCCGGGAGATTTGCACTATCCCTGTCCTAACAGCCTTCCAGAAAGCCATGGCATCGGGCCAGAATATCTCCGGGACCGTCTTCTGCCGCACAAATCCCAGCGACCGGTTAGGTCCCACAGAGTTGGCCTTCTCCGGGTCCCGTCGACTAAACAATGTTGTCTGGCGGGACCCAGGGGAAGAGCCTTCTCTGTGGTGGCCCCGACCCTCTGGAACCAACTCCCCCCAGATATCAGAGTTGCCCCACCCTCCTTGCCTTCCGCAAGCTCCTTAAAACCCACCTCTGTCGTCAGGCATGGGGGAATTGAGATATTCCCTTCCCCCTAGGCTTACAAAATTTATATGCATGGTATGTTTTTATGTATGATTGGTTTCTTAAATTGGGGTTTTTAAACTACTTTTAATATTATATTTGTTTATATTGTTTTTTACTGTTGTTAGCCGCCCCGAGTCTACGGAGAGGGGCGGCATACAAATCTAATAAATAAATAAATAATAAATAAATAAGACCTGGCTTTTCCGGCGGGCCTGAGACCACGAATGACTGAATGTTTTAATGTTATTAATAGGGTTACCGACTGTTTCTATATTTTATTTTTGATACTGTAATTTTTATGCTGTCTTTATATGCTGTTAGCCGCCCAGAGTCCACTGGAGTTGGGCAGCGTACAAATCTTATTCATTCATTCATTCATTCATTCATTTATTGGATTTGTATGCCGCCCCTCTCCGGAGACTCGGGATGGCTAACAGCAACAATAAAACAGTGTACAATAGTAATCTGATGTTAAAAACAATTAAAAACCCATTAATATAAAAACCAAACATACATACATACATACCATGCATAGAATTGTAAAGGCCTAGGGGGAAAGAGGATCTCAATTCCCCCATGCCTGACAGCAGAGGTGGGTTTTAAGTAGCTTACGAAAGGCAAGGAGTGTGGGGGCAATTCTAATCTCTGGGGGGAGTTGGTTCCACAGGGCCGGGGCCGCCACAGAGAAGGCTCTTCCCTGGGTCCCGCCAAGCGACATTGTTTAGTTGACGGGACCCAGAGAAGATCCACTCTGTGGGACCTAACTGGTCGCTGGGATTCGTGCAGCAGAAGGCGGTCCCGGAGATAATCTGGTCCGGTGCCATGAAGGGCTTTATAGGTCATAACCAACAAATCTTGTTAAAACATTAAACAACCAAGAATAGGTTAATTGCCCAGGAGGAAAATTTAAGCACAACCGTCCTCGCTGAGCGACTAGGTGAAAAAGCTGTCAAACATAGTGACAAGGGCAGGACCTGAACAGCTTTTGACAGACTCAGGCCAATCAAAGAGCAGACAGATTTAACCCATTCTTGGATGCTATTATCCACCTTGAGGGAGAAGCTTTCCTCACAAATACATCTGCATATTAAGGGTGCTAATTGATGCTAATGGAAGGGAGTGGGTTCAGTCTATACCAATTTTTGTTGATTCTGAATCAAATCCTAGGAAGTTGTCCCCATAGCTCTGAACATACTGATGAACACGAATTGATTTTTTTTTTCTGAATTAATTCGAAAGTTCAACTCCAATTGATTCGTGGGCCAGGAATATAATTGGGCCCAAATCCCATTTGTGGGAGGAACATTGATAGATAATTGCATCCTATATATATATTTCCCTCTTGAGGGAGTTAGTCATTTTCATTTGACTCCTTAAGTGATTCAATTCAATTCAATTCATTAGATTTGTATGCCGCCCCTCTCCGAAGACTCGGGGCGGCTCACAACAACATAAAAACAATATTATAATGGCACAAATCTAATATTAAAAATAACTAAAAACCCTATCATAATTAAAAATCAAACAGCACATACATACCAAACATAAATTGTAATGAGCCTGGGGGAAAGATGTCTCAAATCCCCCATGCCTGGCGGTATAGGTGGGTCTTAAGTAGTTTACGGAAGACAAGGAGGGTGGGAGCAGTTCTAATCTCCGGGAGGGAGTTGATTCCAGAGGGCCAGGGCCGCCACAGAAAAGGCTCTTCCCCTGGGGCCCCCCAAACGACATTATTTAGTCGACAGGACCCGGAGAAGGCCAACCCTGTGGGACCTTATCGGCCGCTGGGAATTGTGCAGTAGCAGGCGGTTCCAGAGGTACTCTGGTCCAGTGCCATGAAGGGCTTTAAAGGTCATGACCAACACTTTGAATTGTGACCGGAAACTGATCGGCAACCAATGCAGACTGCAGAGTGTTGGAGTAACATGGGCAAATTTAGGAAGGCCCATGATTGCTCTCGCAGCTGCATTCTGCACGACCTGAAGTTTCCGAACACTTTTCAAAGGTAGCCCCATGTAGAGAGCGTTACAGTAGTCGAGCCTTGAGGTGACGAGGGTATTTGTGCAGTAGCAGGCGGTTCCAGAGGTACTCTGGTCCAGTGCCATGAAGGGCTTTAAAGGTCATGACCAACACTTTGAATTGTGACCGGAAACTGATCGGCAAAGGTAGCCCCATGTAGAGAGCGTTACAGTAGTCGAGCCTTGAGGTGATGAGGGCATGAGTGACTGTGAGCAGTGAGTCCCGGTCCAGGTAGGGTCGCAACTTGCAATGATGCGACATAATTTTCATTTGACTCCTTAAGTGATGGGGTCAGAAGGAACGAAGAAGCACTAAACTCAACGTCCCCCTTACTCAAATACTGCAAAGTTATCCTTGCAAAAGCTGCAAAGGTGGGTCACTCAGTGAGAATGAAAGATGTGCTTTCCTTGCAGTGATGCGACATAATTTCCAGCATGAGTCAGGGGTGCCCCTGAGAAATGAACATGGCTGCAGAATGTTCACCAAGGAACTGTGAAGGTTGGACTAGAAGACCTCCAAGGTCCCTCACAACTCTGCTGGTCTATTATTCTGATCCTGAACTAGCAGGAACTGGCTGAGGAGACCCCAGATAAGATGAATCTATTTACCAAGACTAACTGATTAGTAGTTTAATAGAATTCTCTATTGGCCAAGTGTGATTGGCCACACGTGGAATTTGTCTTTGGTGCATATGCTCTCAGTGTACATAAAAGAGAAGATGCATTTGTCAAGACCTCCTGGTCCATCTAGTCTGCCCTTATACTATTTCCTGTATTTTATCTTACAATGGATATATGTTTATCCCAGGCATGTTTCAATTCAGTTACTGTGGATTTACCAACCACGTCTGCTGGAAGTTTGTTCCAAGGATCTACTACTCTTTCAGTGAAATAATATTTTTTCATGTTGCTTTTGATCTTTCCCCCAACTAACTTCAGATTGTGTCCCCTTGTTCTTGTGTTCACTTTCCTATTAAAAACACTTCCCTCCTGAACCTTATTTAACCCTTTAACATATTTAAATGTTTCGATCATGTCCCCCCTTTTCCTTCTGTCCCCCAGACTATACAGATTGAGTTCATGAAGTCTTTCCTGATACGTTTTATGCTTAAGACTTTCCACCACTCTTGTAGCCCGTTTTGGACCCGTTCAATTTTGTCAATATCTTTTTGTAGGTGAGGTCTCCAGAACTGAACACAGTACTCCAAATGTGGTCTCACCAGCACTCTATATAAGGGGATAATAAAATATAAGTGTATTTTCTTCCACGGGGCAGGCTTGGGGGTCAGAGATTTCCGAGGAGAGATGCTTCTCTCATTCCGTGCAACAGAAAAATATAAACGGTAAGGACAGGGTGTGCATCCTGCTTTTTTTTTTAAAAAAGCCTTTCAATTACATCTTGTGCCTCCAGGCAAGGCGTAAAGATGCAAACACAGGAACGGGGAATTTTTTTATTTTTTTTTTGCCCTTGAAGCAGAGAATGAATGTTGGTTTTTGCGCTGCCTCTGGTGCTTCTAGTCATAGAGCAAACATGCCCTGGGAGCCCCCTCTTTCATCCTTCACTCCACTTGTTAAATAGACTTGGCATCCTTGAACAGCTGCTAGGTTCAAGCAAACAATCTCAGGAAAGGCGACCGGCCATCTCACGTGAACCGCTGACTTCCTCCCGTGGCCTCAACAGCTCGACGCAACATCGCTCAGGGACACGGGAGGGGAGGGGGTCGTGGCAAAGGGGGAAGCACGTTTGAAATGCAGCTTTGCAGAAGCAATCGAGTTGTGAAGGTCGGGTGCTCTACGTCCCACCCAAAGATCCCAGGGTTGAAATGAGCGGTCTTTTCACTCCAGGAAAGGCATTCGAAGGTGGAACAGGAAGTAGAAAGGGAGGAAGAGAAGGAGAGCGAGGCTGAGTAATAGAAACATAGGAGATTGACGGCAAAAAAAGACCTCCTGGTCCATCTAGTCTGCCCTTATACTATTTCCTGTACTTTATCTTAGGATGGATATACAGTGGTACCTCTACTTAAGAACTTCATTCATTCCATGACCAGGTTCTTAAGTAGAAAAGTTTGTAAGTGGAAGCAATTTTTCCCATAGGAATCAATGTAAAAGCCAATAATGAGTGCAAACCCATTAGGAAAGAAATAAAAGGTCGGGATTTGGGTGGGAGGAGGAGGAGGAAGAAGAGGAGGAGGAGGAGGGCAGTCGCTGCCGAAGGAAGAAGGTGAGGGGAGGGGAATAAAAAAAATTCAAAGCTCTCCAAGCGCCCAGAGAAAGGAAAATACTCTGTTCACTCTGGACTGCCAAAGCCTCCTTAAGAGCCACCAAAAGGCTCCTCTGGCAGCCCAGAAAAACCCAAGATGGCTGGGATTAAAGGGGGAATGGCAGGAAACTGGCCGGGCCTTCGTGCCATTCTCAAATTCCCTGGGAAATTTTTCCCGGCTCGGGTTCTTAAGTAAAAAATGGTTCTTAAGAAGAGGCAAAAAAATCTTGAACATCCGGTTCTTATCTCGAAAAGTTCTTAAGTAGAGGCGTTCTTAAGGAGAGGTACCGCTGTATGTTTCTTTCAGGCATGTTTCAAATTGAGTTACTGTGGATTGACCAACCACGTCTGCTGGAGGTTTGTTCCAAGCATCTACTGCTCTTTCAGTCATATAATATTTTCTCACGTTGCTTCTGATCTTTCCCCCAACTAACCTCAGGAGGAGGAGGGAGGAGCAGAAAAAAGGAGGAGGTAGTTTTGCTTCTCATGCAAGAGGTTTAATCTGTTGTAACACTTTGCATTTACTGCTTCTCTGCCCTCTAGTACATCTGTGGCAGGAGTCAACAACATTTTATGACATGGGTCACATCCTCTCATGCCAGGGGCTGAGTGCATCTCCCCCTCCCCCAAGAGCATAGAGCCCATCGTTTCACATGATTATCAAATCCTGCAAGCTTCCGCCAAAGTTTAATTATGTCTATTTGTCGTCCGCTCTTTGGGGTAGCAGGGGGTCTTGTCCTGGTGCCATCCTGATCTAAACCCTTAACAAGGGCATTCAACAGAATTAAGAGACTTCAAAGAAATAAAAACTGCAGCATTGGAAAGCGCTCAAGCGGTACTGGGTTGGAAAGAGTCTAAAAAATGGACATTACAGAATTGGTACTGATACATGGTGGATCACATCATGGAAATAAGATTAAACAACTTTGATGAAAATAAATTGGAGAAGCTGATGGTACGATGGAACAAAGTGAAAGGTTATATGTTGATTAGAATTTGTGACAAAAATGTGAAAAATAAACTCCAATCACTCTGCAAATGCAAATTAGAGCTAAGGAAATAAAAGAACATAAACTAGTAAATATTTGAACCCCCCCAATTGGTGGTGGTGGGTATTGTCAGTCGGGTGATGGGCACATGCACTATGCACTGTTTTATGTTTGTTTTATGTTATATACAAATGTGCAAAACCAATAAAAATATTGTTAAAAAAACCAAAACAAAGGCATTCAACAGTTTGCATCAAATCCCAAGGATTGGTTCCTTTCCTGGTCGCCATATCGTCCCGCACTCCTCCTTCCAAAACCCCGAGATCGGATCTCGCTAAAGCCTCCAGGGGACGATTCTGAACGTTGATTAATATTAGCCTCATCATTTACATTATAATAATCTCTTTTGGAAAGGCCACTTCCTGGCCTTCCTAATCCCCCCCACTCCGTCCGTTCCAAGATTTCTGGATCCCGATTTGCTTTTAAGCCAACGCTCTTTCAGACTCTTCCTGGTTTTTTGGGGAAAAATATGGGAGGCCAAAAAGGGGAAAGAAGAGGGGGGGGAAAAACCTAAAATAAAAATAATAATCGTAAATCCTCTTGACGTTGGAAAAAGTGCAGGTTGTTTAGCTGAGGCTGCTGCTCCTGTTCGAAATGACTTCATAGCCCCTCTCTCTCTCTCTCTCTCTCTCTCTCTCTCCCCCCCCTTTTAATCTAGTGCAAAGATAGGGAGGGGAGGGGGGCAAGGCAATCCCCTCTCAAAATCCACCAAGGAGCTGGCATGAAAAATCGCCTTGGAATTCGCTCTCCGCCTGCCTGCCTTCCTCTTTAAGTCTTTGCTTGCTCTCATTTAGCCTGGAGAGCTCTTAAGGGGGTTGTCAGGAGGAGGCAATAGACAGACAATAAGATTCGAGTAAGAGGCAGATGGATTGTAAGTGGTGTCTGGGGTGAGATTTTTTTTTGTTATTCCCTTTGTTTTGGCCCCCGACTTTCCCTCCCCATCCCAAACTTGGACCAGGAAGGGGTGGGTGGGTTTAAGAACAAGAAATGAAATGCTGTCCAAGAGGCCTTTTCCTCTCCGTCTACATGAAGAGGGTTCAGACATCAGAAGAGGGTTTTTAAAAAAAAAATTTTTTTAAAAATGACAAAGAATGATTCATGAGAGAGGGAGAGAAAGAAAGAAAGAAAGAAAGAAAGAGAAAGAGAGCGCGAAAGGAAGAGAGAGAAAAAAAGAGATAGATAGATGATTGATAGATTAGATAGACAGATAGACAGATAGACAGATAGATAGATAGACAGACAGACAGACAGATAGACAGACAGAGATAGATAGATAGAAAGAGAAAGAAAAAAAAAGAAAGAGAGAAAGAAAGAGAGAGAGAGAGAGAGAGAAAGAGGCTGCATCTGCCTCACATTAAAACATGAAATCCTTATATAAAGCAAGGATCTCTTGTTTTTCTCTCCTGCTTTGGCGCCCAGGCAGCTGTATTTCACGTTGGGAAGCCACCAGTCAAACGGACAAGCTTGCTGGTTCAACCCTGACAGGCCCTTGACCACTTCTAGGTTAGATTCCTCGAGTTGGAAGGGACCATCATCTAGTCCAACCTCCCCTCCCCTCCCGCTCAAACAGGAGTCCCTACACCATTTCAGACAAATCCAATCTCCTCTTGAAAGTCTCAAGGGTTGGAGCTCTCACAACCTCCGCAGGGAAGGTGTTCCAACTGGTCGATCCATCTCACTGTCAGAAAGTTCCTCCTTATTTCCAGGTTGAATCTCTCCTTGGTTGGTTTCCATCCATTGTTCCTTATCTCTTCTCTTCTCCTCTCCCCTCCTCTCTTCCCTTCTCCTCCCCTCTCCTCTTCTTTCCTCTCCTCTCTTCTCTCCTCCTCCTCTTCTCCACTTCTCCTCCCCTCTCCTCTTCTTTCCTCTCCTCTCCCCTCCTCTCTTCTCTTCTCCTCCCCTCTCCTCTTCTTTCCTCTCCTCTCCTCTCTTCTCTTCTCCTCCCCTCTCCTCTTCTTTCCTCTCCTCTCCTCTCTTCTCTTCTCCTCCCCTCTCCTCTTCTTTCCTCTCCTCTCCTCTCTTCTCCTCTTCTTTCTTCTCCTCTCCTCTCTTCTCTTCTCCTCTCTTCTCCTCCCCTCTTCTCTTCTTTCCTCTCCTCTCTTCTCTCCTCCTCCTCTTCTCCTCCCCCCTCCTCTTCTTTCCTCTCCTCTCTTCTCTTCTCCCCTCCTCTCTTCTCCTCCCCTCTTCTTTTCTTTCCTCTCCTCTCCTCTCTTCTCCTCTCCTCTCTTCTCTCCTCCTTTTCTCCTCCCCTCTCCTCTTCTTTCCTCTCCTCTCCTCTCTTCTCCTCTTCTTTCTTCTCCTCTCCTCTCTCCTCTTCTCCTCCTCTTCTCCTCCCCTCTCCTCTTCTTTCCTCTCCTCTCCTCTCTTCTCTTCTCCTCTTCTTTCTTCTCCTCTCCTCTCTCTTCTCTTCTCCTCCACTCTCCTCTTCTTTCCTCTCCTCTCCTCTCTTCTCCTCTTCTTTCCTCTCCTCTCTTCTCCTCTCCTCTTCTTTCCTCTCCCCTCCCCCCCTCCCCTCCTCCCCTCCCTTTTCTGAATCCAAATAAACTCAGCCAAAGTAGCAGGCTCTCCTAGCAGGCCACTCTCCCGCTTGCTTTGCAAACCCTGCCATACCTGACTTTTATTTTTATTTTTAGCAGCAGAATGAGTGGGATGTTAACAACAAATTAGAACCAATTAGGCGTTTTCAGTTTCCATACATCAGTTCTGATTAGCTCTGGCTTCTCTTCCTCCCCCCTCCTCTCTCCAAGATGCATTAGGCCTGTCAGAAGCAAATTGGGGGCAGCCGGGGGCAGTCGGGGAGGGCTGCCCGCTGCCAAAGAACAAATTGCTGCGCCTTTTCCCCAAGTTCCTGGGGCAGGGAATGTAAATGATATTCTGGAGGACCGACATTTTCCTTGGCTTGTTCAGCAAGGGGGTTAAGAATCTTAGCTGGTCAGTTTGGCAGGGGGGGGGGGAGGAAAAATTCATCAAGGGAATTTGTAGTTTTTTTGGGTTTTTTAAAGTACGAATGGTGGAACTCAGCAGAAAGCCCCCTGCAAGGAAGGAAGGCACTTTGCCGTATCTGCTAGCAAGCTGGAAGAGGCGTGGAAGGAAGCTGGCACCCGGTTCACCTGGCGTGATTCCAGGCTGCGTGGTTGGAGTTTGCGTGCTGCTGAACGGAAGAGGAATATTTGCAGCTGGCGGTTGATCTGGGTGGTTTTCTTGCAGGCGTTTCGTGACCCAGCTAGGTAACGTCATCAGTGCTAGAAAGGAGTGGGGTTTAACGAGGATAAGGAGGACGGTAGGGTCCTTGGTGCTCTCCGAGCTTGGGGGTTTTCTTGCAGACCCAACTAGATGACATGATCAGTGCTAGAGGGAGGTGCTGTCTGAGCTTGCAAGCTTTTCATAACCCAACTGTGTAACAGCATCAGGGCAATGGTGCTAATGGCAATAGAGCTAGAAGGAACCATAGAGGTCCCTTTTCTCAAGCAGTAGATCCTATACCAGTGAGGGCAAACCTTTTTTTCCCTCGGGTGCCGAAAGCATGAGCATGCACGAGTGCCCATACCCATAATTCAATGCCGGGGAGGGCGAAAACACCTTCCCTATCCCCTGGAGGACCTCTGGAGGCCAGAAACACCCTGTTTCCCAACTTCTGGTGGGCCCAGTAGGCTCGTGTTTTGCCCTCCCCCAGGATTGAATTATGGAGCTGAAGGATGGTAAAAACGCCCTCTCCCATCCCCCTGGAGGCTCCCTAGAAGCCAAAAACGCCCTCCCAGAGCCTCAGCTGGCTGGCACACACATGTACGCTGGAGCTGAGCTAGGGCAACGGCTTGCGTGCCAACAGATATGGCTCCATGTGCTACCTGTGGCACCCGTGTCATAGGTTCGCCATCGTTGTCTTATATCATTTCAGACAAGTGGGTATTCAGTCTCTTCTTTAAAATCCCCAGTAATGAAGCACCTGCAACTTCTGGAGGCAAGCTGTTCCACTGGTTAATTGTCCTCACTGTAAGGAAGTTTTTCCTTAATTCCAGGTTGCTTCTCACCTTGATTAGCTTCCATCTATTATTTCTTGTCCTGCCTTCTGGTGCTTTGGAGAATAATTTGATGCCCCCTTCTTTGTGGCAGCCTCTCAAATACTGCTATACCCTCCTTCTCTTCTCTAGAATTCTGCAACTGTTCCTCATATGTTTTTGTCTCCAGGCCTTTAATCATCGGAATTGCTGTTCTTTGCACTTTTTTTTTTTTTGCACTCAACATCTTATTTTTTTTTGTAATGTGGTCATCAAAACTGGATGCAGCCTTCCTGGTGTGGTCTTACTTTCATAACGAGGTACCAATAGGTCATATGATTTTGATTATATATTTTATAATTGAATTGATGGATTGTGCTCCCTGTTAGGAAATTTCTCCTTAATTCTAGGTTGGCTCTTTCTTTGATAGGTTTCCCTCTGCCCCTTCCTGTGTTTCATATTACCTTGAGTTTCCAAAGCTTTCTGCTATAACTTAATACTTGCCCTAATTGACATCTGGAATACCAGTGGGGTTTACCTGGGCAGGTGGGGCTCCTCAATTTATGTCAGGGTTCCTGCTAGGAATTAATGTGAACACATCTCCATCTTCTTGACTCTGATATAAATTCTCAAAACAGGTTTGTTGACTTCCTTCCTTCCATTCCTTCATTTCTTTTCTCTCTCCTTTCCTTCCTTCTTTCCCCCTTCCCATCTTTTTCTTTCCTCTCTTCCTCCCCTTTCCTTCCTTCCTTCCTGTCTGCCTGCCTTTCCTTCCTTCCTTCCTCTTTCTTTCTTTCTTTCACTCATTCATTCATTCATTCATACAAGCATACCATGTATAAATTCTATAAGCCTAGGGAGAAGGGAAAATTTCAATTCCCCATGCCTGACGACAGAGGTGGGTTTTAAGGAGCTTGCGAAAGGCAAGAAGGGTGGGGGGCAACTGGTTCCAGAGGGTCGGGGCTGCCACAGAGAAGGCTCTTCTCCTGGGTCCCGTCAAACGACATTGTTTAGTCGACGTGACCTGGAGAAGGCCAACTCTGTGGGACTTAACCGGTCGCTGGGATTCTCTTTCTTTCTTTCTTTCTTTCTTTCTTTCTTTCTGTCTTCCTTCCTTCCTTCCTTTCTTTCTTTCTTTCTTCCTTCCTTTCTCTTCCTTCCTTTCTCTTCTTTCTCTTTCACTTTCTCCCTCCCTCCCCCTTTTCTTTCTTCCTTTCTCTCTCTCTCTCCCTCTCTTTCCACTCTTCCCTCCGTCTCCCCCTCTTGCATATACACAGACGCACAAAAAGAATAGCACTAAAGGAGAATAAAGATGACAGCCCCGTTGAACACGGCAGCTATAAAACAGTGATCGTAATAAAGAATTAAAATGCTATATCGCGTTGCCAAGGGAACAGGTATTCAAGGACTCCAGGTAACGCTGTAAAACATGCTACTGAGCATAGCGCACTAAAGCAGGTTAAGGGGTTATTTATTATGTTAGAACATGCCACGCACTGCCCTCTGGTGTGTGCCAAAGACAGGAATGTCTGGCAGTTTTAATTAAAAAAGGCAACAATGCCCCTCTGCTATAGGCCCTTAGAGGGAATTAGCAAGAACTAAACTGTTTGCTTTCCCACTACAAAATAAAGAGGCATTTTGGGGCTCTGAGTCCAAACTGCATCTTTCACCTGCTTCCTTTTTCTTAACACACACACACACACACACACACACACACACACACACACACAAAATAAGATCCTCCCCAAGAAGAAAGGGAATTTGCAAATGATGAATGAAGAGTAGAAGTCCGAGCTGATAGTTCCCATGTGCAAATATTTTTCACAAGGTACTCAACAGAATAGAACAAATACAGTATCTCTGCTTCAGAAAGCACCATGGGGGGGGGGGGGGAATGTCAAAATAATATTAATGGGGAGGGGGAGATCCAACTCTGCAGAGCCATCAACTTCCATATGCAGCATTCGTTCCAAATGCAGCAAGATGGCTATGAATCAACCCTAGGTGTAAAAATTCTTCGAATCCATCCCCGAATCTTAGCTTGGACATCTCTGGACAATTGGCATCTTCTCTCGAATCCTCACTGAGTTCCTTTGATGGGAGTTTGACACACGGAGGAGGCGCTTTCCACCCTCGCTGTCCGACAGCTTTTATTTCAGGCTTCACTTTTTTTCTTTGTTTTTAAGCCAAAATTTTACTCTCTTGGGACCCTTGTATTCTGGAAATACAAGGGTATTAAAGGAGGTTTTTAATGGCTCGCCTCCAGAAGTTTTGAGTGCTCCAAGACTGGAGGATTTTAAGAAAAGACTGGACAACCTCCATAGGTTTTTTTGCTTGAGGAAGGGGGGGTTGGACTAGGAGACCTCCAAGTCCCTTTCGACGCTGCAGAGGTTTTCCGAGTAACGAAAGACAGATGCTGGGTGATCAAATATGTGTTGAGGCCCACTGGTTGTTGCTCTGGAGAATGCAGTGGTCCCTCTGATCTACTTGTTTTGTTAGCAGCCTTCTGCCCATTCTTAAAATGAAATTCAAGGGTGAAGAAAGTAAGGTTCTACTGTGCATTTAGGCAAGAAAAACAAAAGGCACAGGAACAGTATATGGGGTACATTGCTCAACAGTAGTAACTGTGAGAGGGATCTTGGAGTCCTAGTAGACCAGGGATTTTCAACCTTTTTTGAGCCGTGGCACATTTTTTACATTTTAAAATCCTGGGGCACACCACCAATCAAAATGACACAAAATGACACCCTAAGACACTCTCCTCTCTTTTTCCATCCGTCTCCTCCCCACCCTTGTGTGTGTGTGTGTGTGTGTGTGTATACACACTCTTGAACCATTTCCAAAAACAGGTGAGGGCTGGGGGGGGGTTTCTCTCTTATTCTTTGGGTGCTTTTTATCATATGCTTTAAATCAAGAGTCACTTCTCTCTCTTTTGTTTCTCTCTCTTTCCTCTCATTCTCTGTCTCAATCATTTTCTCATTTCTCTTTTTTCCTCCCCTTTTTGCTCATTTCTCTCTCCCTTCCTCTCCTTTTCTCTCTCTCTCTCTCTCTCTCTCTCTCTTGCTTTCTCTCTCTCACTCTTGCTTTATCTGTTTCTCTCTTTTCTTTCTCTCTTTCTCTCTCTCTTGCTTTCTTTCTCTCTCTCTCTCTTGCTTTCTTTCTCTCTCTCTTTCTCTCTCTTGCTTTCTTTCTTTCTCTCTCTCTCTCACTCTCACGCTCTCTCTCTCTCAGCAAAAAGTTGCGAGACCGGAACCTGAGCTTCCTTCTTCGCGGCACACCTGACCATGTTTCACTGCACACTGGTTGAAAAACACTGTAGTAGACAACCATTTAAATAGGAGCCAGCAATGTGCAGCAGCTGCCAAAAAAGCCAACACAGTTCTAGGCTGCATTAACAAAGGGATAGAATCAAGATCAGGTGACTTGTTAAGACCACTTTATAAGGCCTTGGTAAGGCCACGCTTGGAATACTGCATTCAGTTTTGGTCACCACAATGAAAAAAGGATGTTGAGCCTCTAGAAAAAATGCAGATAAGAGCGACAATGATGATTAAGGGACTGGAAGCTAAAACATATGAAGAACGGTTGCAGGAACAGGGCATGGCTAGTCTAATGAAAAGAAGGACCAGGGGAGACATGATAGCAGTCTTCTAATATCTCAGGGGTTGCCACAAAGAAGAGGGAGTCAACCTATTCTCCAAAGCACCTGAGGGCAGGACAAGAAGCAATGGGTGGAAACTAATCAAGGAGAGAAACAACTTAGAATTAAGGAGAAATTTCCTGGCAGTTAGAACAGTTAATCAGTGGAACAACTTTCCTCCAGAAGTCGTGAATGCTCCAACACTGGAAGTTTGTAAGAAGATGTTGGATAACCATTTGACTGGTGTAGGGTTTCTTGCCTAAGCAGGGGGCTGGACTAGACTAGAGGACCTCCAAGGTCCCTTCTAACTCTGTTATTCTATTCACACTTGTCATTCAGACTGCTGGCTTGGAGAGGGGGAGGGGAAAGGCGTCACCAAATTGCTCCAGCTATTTTCCCACTTACTTGACAGCCCTTCAGCTTGCCAGGGACTTAAATGGAGGCGCTTTAGCTAAAAGGCCTGAAATTGGGGGACTTGTCATGAGCCTCAACTAATTGCCTCTTGGCTTTTGAGCCTGAACCTTGCCTATACCGTGTGTTTCCCCCAAAATAAGGAAAAAACTCTTATATTGTTTTGAACCCTGAAACAAGCGCTTGGCCTTATTGACATGCACTCAAAAGCCTGATTAGGCTTATCAGGGGATGTCTTATTTGGGGGGAAACAGGGTAGTTCCAGAATCATTTAAGACAGCGTGGTTTTCAATGTGCCTCTTCGTAGACAGATTTCCCTAGTCTAAACAACTAATAAGTTTTGGTTGTTGTTGTTGTAAAAGAAAAAAATTCTAGGGCGACAATGTTTTCCATATCGAAACATTTAATTACCAATCAGGCGGTGGGGACAGTCAGGCGGTAGGGAAAGCAAGTAGGATGCTTGGCTGCATAGCTAGAGGTATAACAAGCAGGAAGAGGGAGATTATGATCCCGCTATATAGAGAGCTGGTGAGACCACATTTGGAATACTGTGTTCAGTTCTGGAGACCTCACCTACAAAAAGATATTGACAAAATTGAACGGGTCCAAAGACGGGCTACAAGAATGGTGGAAGGTCTTAAGCATAAAACGCATCAGGAAAAACTTCATGGACTCAATCTGTATAGTCTGGAGGACAGAAGGAAAAGGGGGGACATGACCGAAACATTTAAATATGTTAAAGGGTTGAATAAGGTCCAGGAGGGAAGTGTTGTTAATAGGAAAGTGAACACAAGAACAAGGGGACACAATCTGAAGTTAGTTGGGGGAAAGATCAAAAGCAACATGAGAAAATATTATTTTACTGAAAGAGTAATAGATATCTTGGAACAAACTTCCAGCAGACGTGGTTGATAAAGCCACAGTAACTGAATTTAAACATGCCTGGGATAAACATATATCCACCCTAAGATAAAATACAGAAAATAGTATAAGGGCAGACTAGATGGACCATGAGGTCTTTTTCTGCCGTCAGTCTTCTATGTTTCTACTGTACAATCCTCTACCCACCCCTGTAGGTTTTAGCTATTGACTTTCACTTATATTACAGTGACCGTATGGAATCAGGGATGGAAAAGGGAGATTTGGGGGAAGGCCCTTCCTGGTTGCTGATATTTGGGAAGCCGGAATATCCCCAAAACGATGCCACGGCTGTCTCTCCCTGCAAGATCTCACCCACTGCAAGACGTTTCAGTTTGGTTCTCCCCCCACTAAGTGGCAGCAATGCACTGCAAACTACAGCCAAAGAAATGAAAAGGAAAGATGTGTGTTGCATCCCTTCGTGGTTTTATTTTTATTTTTTTAAGCTGAGTTGGCTGCCACCGGGAAGCAAGGGAAGAACCGTAGCTTTTCCACCCAGGATCCAGAAATATTTCAAAATAAGCCCTGCCGTTTGGGTAAGACCAGGTCTTGTGCAAGCAACGTTGGATGGGTGAGTCAGTCCACATGGCTAATTATTTAGCTGAGAGGCTATTAGGAAATCCCAGAACTCCAGATTGGGTCAAGGTGGGTGGGGCGAGGAAGGGGGGAGTGGAGGTGGGCACGACATTCTGAATGAAGTCAATAGGAAGCCACTTTTATTTGCCTATCTGTTTGTTGGTTATTTCTACAGCTGCCCAACCGACATGCAACTCAGGGTCGAGTGCGCCATTCAACAGAGCAAACAACAATAATCGTAAAATGTATTGCACCAGAGGCAGTTTCAAACAACCCTTATCAGTCAAAAACAGCCGAGGCAGTTATAAAACTCCTGACCCAGAGCCTGGAAAGTGGGAAAAACACCAAACAAACCAGGTTTTCAAGGACTCCTGGAAGCAAATTGGGACAACTCACCAAGGCCGATTCGCTGTGGGACAACGCGCTGCAGGACAATTTAATTCTATTTAATTATTTAAAATAAAAAAATTAAAAAAATAGGACTACTGTAACAATACGAATTGCTACATAACAATGTATATATATTAGAGAATATAATGGACTTCTGTAATTTTTACTTTTAAACTCATTATATTTGTATCCTCTTTTCCCCTCCTCCCCCCTCCCTCCCTTTGATTTTGTACCCCCCCTTTCCCATTCATTTTTCAATAAATTAATAAATTATATATATATATATATATTTAAAAAAATATTCACATGTCATTCACTTTCCTCCATTCTGTCCTTCCTCTTGCCTGAAACTTTTCTTTAATGGTTCTATTCTAATGTTTTTTTTTATATACCAGTGTAACTCTTGTGCTGCAGAGAGTTGGCTGTGATGAACGGTCATAGACCTTCCTGAAGGATAGGCAGAGTTGGGGGGGGCATCTGAACCTTGGAAGGAAAGGCAGTTCCATAGGACAGGCATAACGGACAAGCATCATACTTCCGCCAAGAAAATTACAGTCCTCAGAATGAAGTGTACAGGTAGTCCTTGATTTATGGCCACAATTTAGGACCCGAATTTCCATTGTTAAGCAAAGCGGGTATGATGTCCATTTTATAAACATATTTGCCCTGATTGTCAAGTTATGATTTTTAGATTTAGACTTCAGCAAAGCATTCGACAAAGTAGACCACAACCTACTTCGTAAGCTAGAAAAAAGTGGGGTAGACAGTTACACCACCGGATGGATTCACAACTGGCTGAATAACCATACTCAACAAGTAGTCCTTAATGGTCTAGGTTCACATAAAGAGAAGTATGCAGCGGGGTACCCCAAGATTCTGTCTTAGGCCCAGTACTGTTTAATATCTTCATAAATTCTGCTGCACGAATCCCAGCGACCAGTTAGGTCCCACAGAGTGGGTCTTCTATGGGTCCCGTCAACTAAACAATGTCGCTTGGCGGGACCCAGGGGAAGAGCCTTCTCTGTGGCGGCCCCGACCCTCTGGAACCAACTCCCCCCAGATATCAGAGTTGCCCCCACCCTCCTCGCCTTTCGTAAGCTCCTTAAAACCCACCTCTGTCATCAGGCATGGGGGAATTGAGATATTCCTTTCTAGTCCTCCTCCTCACCCCATGGCGCTCTGTCCAACAGCTGATTGTGGTGGTGTTGGCAGTCAGCTGCGGTAATTGACCTTAAGCTTGGTGGGAGGGGAGTCGATGTAGAAGGTTAGAGAACCAAAGACCTGGCCTACTGTTATTTATAGAGCTGATTAAGCTCCATTCATCTCCACTGAAACGTTGCAGAAAATGGAAGGGTTCCCACCACACATCTGCGTGTGATCACAGGCACCAGCTGTTTATGGACACACTTTTCCTCCTTTTGTTGTCAGATTTCAGCATAGCTAAACAAACCAAGATGCCACACGAATCCCAGCGACCGGTTAGGTCCCACAGAGTTGGCCTTCTCCATGTCCCGTCGACTAAACAATGTCGTCTGGCGGGACCCAGGGGAAGAGCCTTCTCTGTGGTGGCTCCGACCCTCTGGAACCAGCTCCCCCCAGAGATTAGGATTGCCCCCACCCTCCTTACCTTTCGGAAACTCCTTAAAACCCACCTCTGCCGTCAGGCATGGGGGAATTGAAACATCTCCCCCTTGCCCATGTAGTTTTTTGTGTATAATTCAATTGTGTGCTTGTTTTTTTATATATATATTGGGGCTCTTTTGGATTTTTTAACTTAAAACTGTAATTTAGATTGCGAAATATTAGATTTGTTACTATGTTTTGTTTACCATTGTTGTGAGCCGCCCTGAGTCTACGGAGAGGGGTGGCATATAAATCCAATAAATCTAATCTAATCTAATCTAATCTAATCTAATCTAATGGTGTTTAGCTGCAGCTTATCAGGCAAAGAGGAGGAGTGGGTGGCAGGTGGAATTCACCCTCTTCTGGGTGGGGATGGAGTCCAGAGAGAGAAAGCCAGAGGTCATCTTTTGGGGGGGGGTGTTTTTGATGTATTGGCCATGAGCAGAACCTGCCTGCCTGGCATTCCTCAAAGCTTGTCAGAAACAAGCAAGCAAACTGTCAATCAGAAAGATGCCCAGGTATCCTGGAAAGTTTGGGGGCTCTGGGGAAAAATGTTGGGGTATGTTGAAATTCCTTGAGTTAGAGACTCTCTTATCCTGGCAAAAGGACAGGAGAATTTGTCTTTCCTTCTAACTCATCGGCCAACGGACGGTTTTGTAATTTCCACTGTAATCCAGTTTGAGCAGAATGCCGTTGTGTTTATGTCAATCTTTCCCCACAGCTAGGAGTCATCTGGCTCTGGTCTCTAAGCTTTCCATGCACCAAGAGGAGAGCAAAATAAGAATAAGAATAATATTGGTGTGTGTGGACGTAGAAGAGAGAGACTTAACTTTGCTTATTCTCCCCCCCCCCCCCCAAATTCCCTTTTCTGCTTTGGGCAAACATTCTTCCTTTAATTCTTCCGGGATTAGGGTGATATTTAAGAGCAAGGTCTTTTAATGTCTGTGCTTGTTTAAGAAGCTGGGGGAATTTGACAAGCCATTCGCCAAACAGACACCTATTTTAAATCTTTTTGTAGACAATGAACCTCACACATTCTTCTTTCTTTCTTTCTTTCTTTCTTTCTTTCTTTCTTTCTTTCTTTCTTTCTTTCTTTCTTTCTTTATTTATTTATTTATTTATTTATTTATTTATTTATTTAATTTATTTATTTATTTATTTATTTATTTATTTATTTATTTATTTATTTATTTATTTATTTGTATGCTGCCCCTCTCCGAAGACTCGGGGTGGCTAACAACAATAAAGAAGACAATGTAAACAAATCTAATATTAAAAATAATCTAAAAAATCCCAATTTAAGAAAAAAATCATACAAACAGGCATACCATGTATAAATTTTATAAGCCTAGGGGGAAGGGAAAAATTTCAATTCCCCCATGCCTGACGACAGAGGTAGGTTTTAAGGAGCTTGCGAAAGGCAAGGGTGGGGGCAACTCCGATATCTGGGGGGAGCTGGTTCCAGAGGGTCGGGGCAGCCACAGAGAAGGCTCTTCTCCTGGGTCCCGCCAAATGACATTGTTTAGTTGACGGGACCCGGAGAAGACCCACTCTGTGGGATCTAACTGGTCACTGGGATTCGTGCAGCAGAAGGGGGTCCAGGAGACAATCTGGTCCGATGCCATGAAGGGCTTTATACGTCATAACCAACACTTTAAATCGTGACCAGAAACTGATCGGCAACCAATGCAGACTGCGGAGTGTTGGTGTAACATGGGCATACCTTGGGAAGCCCATGATTACTCTCGCAGCTGCATTCTGCACGATCTGAAGTTTCCGAACACTTTTCAAAGGTAGCCCCATGTAGAGAGCGTTATAGTAGTTGAACCTAGAGGTGATGAGGGCATGAGTGACTCTGAGCAGTGAGTCCCGGTCCAGATAGGGTCGCAACTGGTGCACCAGGCGAACCTGGGCAAACGCCCCCTTCGCCACAGCTGAAAGATGTTTCTCTAATGTGAGCTGTGGATCGAGGAGGACACCCAAGTTGCGGACCCTCTCTGAGGGGGTCAATAATTGTCAATGATGGTGGAAGCACCATAAAATACAGAAAGCAATAACAAGAAAGGCTGTAGCGCACTAATAAGTTCAGTCGGGTTTCCCAAATTATGTTGCTTTTTATACAGTGAGCTCCTAACTCCTATCATTCTGAGAATTGTGGGCCCTAAGTTACCAACCAACACAACTACTACAACCAGGTTGCAGAAACCCATACTGTATAATAGTTATGCAAGTACCAAAGAGATAAAGGATACCCTCTCAGCTGTCATCTGGTCCTCTGGTGGTTTGCAACGCAGATATGTAACAGAATAACAGAGTTGGAAGAGACCTTGGAGATCTAGTCCAACTCCCTGGTCAAGCATGAGACTTTATACTGGGGTGAAATTCAGCAGGTTCTGATGGGTTCTGGAGAACCGGTGCCGGAAATTTTGAGTAGTTCGGAGAACCACTCAAATGATTGTGAATTATTGCATTTTTTAAGATAATGGGGTATTAGAAATTTTTAGATTTGTAATATTAGATTTCTTCATGTTCTCTACAGTGTTCCCTCGATTTTCGCAGGGGATGTTTTCCGAGACCGCCCGCGAAAGTCGAATTTCCGCGAAGTAGAGATGCGGAAGTAAATACACTATTTTTGGCTATGAACAGTATCACAAGCCTTCCCTTAACACTTTAAACCCCTAAACTGCAATTTCTCATTCCCTTAGCAACCATTTAGATTATTACTCACCATATTTATTTATTAAAGTTTATTTTAAAAAAAATATTTATTAAATGCGGACGAAAGTTTGGCGATGACGTATGATGTCATCGGGCGGGAAAAACCATGGTATAGGGAAAAAAACAGCGAAGTAGCTTTTAATTAATATTTTTGAAAAACTATGGTATAGCCGTTTCGCAAAGTTCGAACCCGCGAAAATCGAGGGATCACTGTATTGTATTTATTATGATGTAAGCTGCCCTGAGATGGTTGAGAAGAAATGTAATTAATGAATAAAATAAATAAATAAACCAGCTAATACCACCTGCAGCTGCGAGAGCAATTATGGGCTTCTCTAAGTATGCCCATATCACTCCAACACTCCGCAGTCTGCATTGGTTGCCGATCAGTTTCCGGTCACAATTCAAAGTGTTGGTTATGACCTATAAAGCCCTTCATGGCACCGGACCAGAATATCTCCAGGACCGCCTTCTGCCACACGAATCCCAGCGACCGGTTCGGTCCCACAGAGTTGGCCTTCTCCGGGTCCCGTCGACTAAACAATGTCATTTGGCGGGACCCAGGGGAAGAGCCTTCTCTGTGGCGGCTCTGACCCTCTGGAACCAGCTCCCCCGTGAGATTAGGATTGCCCCCACCCTCCTTGCCTTTCGCAAACTCCTTAAAACCCACCTCTGTCGTCAGGCATGGGGGAACTGAAACATCTCCCCCTTGCCCATGTTGTTTTGGTGTTAGATTGATTGTGTGCTTGTTTTTTAATATTCTGGGGTTGTTTTTTATGAATTTTTTAGCTTAAAATTGTAATTGGATTGGTGGGTATTGGATTTGTTATTATGTATTGTTTTTACCCTGTTGTGAGCCGCCCCGAGTTTGCGGAGAGGGGCGGCATATAAATCCAATAAATCTAATCTAATCTAAATCTAACCTCTGGCTGGCCCCAGACTGGGGTGCAAATGGGGATTTTGCAGTATCCTTCCCCTGCCACGCCCGCCAAACCAGGCCCACAGAACCGGTAGGGAAAAAATTAAAATTTCGCCCCTGCCCTATACCATTCTGGGCAAATAGCTGTCTGGCCTCGCTTCGAAAACCTCCCGTGATGAAGCATATAGGCAAACCATTCTACCGGTTAATTGTTCTTGTCTTATTTCTAGGTTGGTCCTCTCTTTGATTAGTTTCCATCCATCGCTTCTTGCCCTGCCTATCCTGAGACCGAGCAGAAGGAAGTTGGCTTATAAAACACGCCGTTGTTCCCAACAACCCAAAGCAGGCTTCAAACGCCCGTCAAATCCGGTGCCTTTCTTCCCCACGTTCCCTGCTGCTGATAACAACGGGGATTTTGAAAGCTCCCAGCTAGCTCCGGGCGCTCCAAACCGACTCCAATTACATTATTTTAAACTCTTTCGGAAGAATCCTGCTGTTCCTTTTAATGCTCTCTTGATGAAATTGCTCTCAATCCAGCCGCCCAACTTCGCAAAGAACAACACATGGGCTTATTCGTGTTCCCAGCTATTTGAAATACGTCCTCCTCCTCCTCCCTCTACTCTCCCCTACCTTCCGACATAGTTCCCTCTAAGCTGAGCAGTGAGCAATCGCTCACTTAAAAATCATCATCAACTCAGAGTTTTCCAAACCTGCCCAGAAGCCGAGAGGGAAAGAGTGAGAGGGAAGGAGAGAGAGAGGAAGAGAGGAAGAGAGAGAAACAGATAGAAAAAAGAGAGGAAGGAAAAGAGAAAGAAAAAGAATGGGAGTAAGGAAGAGAGAAAGAAAATCAAAATCTAGTTTGAAACTAGCTCAACTATTTAAGTGGCATTTTGATATTGATAGAGTTGCCCTATTATGAGCTCACTGTTATAGACACACAGTACAGTATTTTATTTTGAAATTCTCTGAGGCAAAACAGGGTGGGTTTTTTATTTGTTTGTTTGTTTGTTTATTATTTCTGTGCCGCCCAGTCCTGAAGGGACTGCCGCTCAGACACTATACTTTTCCGCCCACCCCCACAAAAAATTAGAGGGAACACTGCCTTCCGATCATCAGCCCATCCAGAAAAACAGATGAGTAGGACGGTGAGCAGCAGCCCTACCGCAGCGGTGCGAAAGCCTTTATCTGGATCACTTAATCATTAATTCCTCCCCTCCAGACCCCACCGCCATCCCGCAGGGCTACTTTAGTCAAATCCAGGAGGTCACCTATTCCCAAGGAAGAAAAACCCTCGACCATCTAGAAGCCTATTTCCCTCCTCGCTGACATTTCGTCAAAGGTCACTCCACCTCGTCCACAATAACTAACATGCCCTCCTCCCCAATAAATAAATAAAGACGTGGAAGGGAGGATTTCAGAGGACTTAAGAAAATTACATTTCCAGAAAGGTCGCCAGATATTGGACTTACGTGAAGGGAGCGAGGACTTGGGATTGAGCAGGAGGGGTGCGGGGACGGAAAAATGAAGAAAAAACAAACGAAGAGAAGACCACGTCAAGGTTGTCCCTTTTTTTTTCTTTTTTTTTTTTTTGGCAAAATGACGGTGTTCCCAGGAAGCGGAAACAGCGGTTCAACCCCAGTCGCTGATCATCAGCAGAATGGTTATCGAGAGTTTTATCATATTTCAAACAGCTTATCTAAACCAAACAAACTGTAGAATGGTGGCTGATAAGGCCAGCCTGACAAGGTAATTTCAGCAATTAGAAACCCTACTATGTCACACCGGGATGATAGATTGAGTGGCCTTACCACTTTTAGAATGCGAAAATCTGTGGGTTTTTTCCCTCCACCCTTCTCCGGGGCTGTTTTGCTACCATTCTCCTTGTCAACGTTCATGGTCAGTCAATCTGCTGCCCACCCTTTGAACTCTCCCTGTATTATTATTATTATTATTATTTTTAAGTAGAGACAAGTTTATCTCCAATAAGACTGCAAAGGAGAAGACTGAGAGGAGACTCGATAGCTGTCTACAAATATCCAAAGGGCTGTCACTGAGCAGAGGGATCAGCATTGTTCTCATTAGCACATGGAAGGGCTAGAAACAATGGAATGAAACTCCAAGGGAATAAATTTGGATTAGATATCATAAAAAAGCTTTCTAACAGTAAGGGTGATAAACCAGTGGAACAGTTTGCCACATGAGGTGGTGAGTTCGCCTTCACTGGAGATCTTCAAACAGAGACTGGACAGTCATCTTTCTGGGATGGTTTGATGAATCCTGCACTGAGCAGGGGGTTGGACCTGATGACCCTCGAGGTTCCCTTCCAACTCTATGATACTATGATCATTTAAAAACAGTCAACATTACCCAATCATAACCACACATAAATCTTACTAGCCAGAAAGGGGGTACATCAATTACCCCATGCCTGGCGACATAGATAGGTCTTCAGAGTCTTGCAGAAGGCAAGGAGGGTGGGGGCAGTTTGAATCTCTGGGGGGAATTGATTCCAGAGGGCCGGGGCCACCACAGAGAAGGCTCTTCCCCTGGGACCCGCCAAATGATATTGTTTAGTCGACGGGATCCGGAGAAGGCCAACTCCGTGGGACCTAATCGGCCGCTGGGATCTGTGCGGCAGAAGGCAGTCCCATAGGTATTCTGGTCCAATGCCATGCAGGGCTTTATAGGTCATTACCAACACTTTGAATTGTGTCTGGATGTTTAGTCTCCAAAGGAGAAGACTGAGAGGAGACTTGCTAGCTGTCTCCAAATATCTGAAGGGCTGTCACAGAGCAGAGGGATCAGCATTGTTCTCATTAGCACATGGAAGGACTAGAAACAATGGAATGAAACTGCAACTGATTTGGATTAGATATCAGAAAAAAACTTTGTAACGGCAAGGGTGATAAACCAGTGGAACAGTTTGCCACAGGAGGTGGTGGACTCGCCTTCACTGGAGGTCTTCAAACAGAGACTGGACAGTCATCTTTCTGGGATGGTTTGATGAATCCTGCATTGAGCAGGGGGTTGGACCCGATGACCCTGGAGGTCCCTTCCCACTATTGGGTATTTTGATTATTATTAATATTATTTGCATTAGCAGAGTTCAGCTGGCTTAATTTGCAGCGGATTTAGCATGGCAAGAAATAACACGTGGTTCAGAATCCCATTTGTTAGCAATGAATGACCACTCCTTCATAAAGATGAAAAATACAATCTTTACTTACAATTATGTTGATTCATGCAATTGATAGATTACAGGCAGATAAAGTTTATATTCCAGTCCATATTAATAACTTCTGGATGGTCCCATGTGTGAGGATGGCTTTGGATTTCATCTCACACATGTGTCCTCAGCCGAGGACAATGGAGCACACAGGAGGTGGACAAGGAAGGGTCATCAAGGCGAAAAGAGCTCAGAAGAGGGGGGAGCATCTACTCTGCAGAGGTTTATATAGTCTGCAGAGTACCTGCCCCTTTTGGTCATCAAAAGGTGACACACTGGTCAGTTAATTGATCATTGAGATGTGTTTACAAGACAATGCAAGCATGTAGTAGAGTGGTTAAACCCAACATCAACTCTATGATTTTATGATTCTAAGGCTTTTCATCAGAACCACAGTGTGTGCCCCCCCCCTCCTGCATCTAAAGGGTTGGTTCCACCTTCTCCTGGCTCCTGAGATTTCATCGGAAAGAAGAACACCTGGTCTAATGAAGCGCTCCTCCCGGCCAGAGAAGAAAAGATCAAAAGAAGGGCAGGCAAGCCTTGAAGGCAGCAAGATGACCCTTCAAAGGGTCCTTTAGCTAAAAGCAGACGTAGGCACTAGGGAGAATCCCGCTCAATCTGTCATCTCTCGTTATTCAAAGATCAAGGTGGTGGTGCGGGTAATGACCCTGCTTTATCCTAGAGCAGTGACGGCGAACCTTTTTGGGTTGGCGCGCCAAAAGAGGGTGTGTGGGTGTGCTAGCATTCGTGCACCTGCTCACACCCCTTCCCTTGCGCACACATATGCGCTGCCCCCCTGCAAATGTGCACAGGCCTTACTGAAGCTTGGTGCGTGAAAAAAATGCCCAAACGGGAAAACGGAAGTTCAGAAAACACACTTCCGGTTTGCCCATTGTGCCAGTTTTTGCCTCTGGGAGATCGGGAAGCTTCCCTGAACCCTCCAGAGTGCAAAAAACAACACAATGGCAAACCAGAAGTGTATTTTTCTGAACTTCCGGTTTGTCCGTTGGGCGATTTTTGTTTTGCTTCCAGGGCTTCGGGGAAATTTCCCTGAAGCATCCGGAGGGCGAAACAGCCTTTTCCAAAGCCAAAAATCAGCTGGCCAGTGCCCGCATGCACACTAGAGCTGACACAGGGCCACTTGAAACAGAATACCCTACGAAAGCAGACTATCAATCCTAGGTCTAGAAAGCTTAGAACTACGTCGCATAAAACACGATTTGAGTATTGCCCACAAGATCATATGCTGCAACGTTCTACCTGTCAATGACTATTTCAGCTTCAATCGCAACAACACAAGAGCACGCAACAGATTCAAACTTAATATTAACCGCTCCAAACTTGACTGTAAAAAATATGACTTCAGCAACCGAGTTGTCGAAGCGTGGAACTCATTACCCGACTCAGTAGTGTCAACCCCTAACCCCCAACATTTTTCCCTTAGACTATCCATGATTGACCTCTCCAGGTTCCTTAGAGGTCAGTAAGGGGCGTGAATAAGTACACCAGTGTGCCTTCCGTCCCCTGTCCAATTGTCTCTCCTTATCTCATTTATCTTTTCTTCCTTTCAAATATGTTCACCTACACTTTTATATCTTTTCTTCTATTCTTTTCTTTATTTATCTTATTACATATCTATTCTCTTCAATGTGTATTATGTATTGGACTAACTAACTAACTGAATGAATGAATGAATGAATGAATGTCCGATATGGCTCTGCATGCCACCTGTATATAGCCCATCTGGAAAGGTTTAGGTTTGGGAAGGTTTCGTATTATCAAAGAAGTTATAAACAAGCATCGGGCGAGCCAAATGGACCCTCTTGCTAAAATTTAATCAATTGCTTTTTATTTTTAAAAAAAGAACTTGGATGTGCAGCAAATAACACACTGGAGCATGCCTTAGAATTATACTTTGAGGTCCCAACTGCCATGACTTCTAAACAGCACTACTATTTCTAGATTTACAAAAGTCCCAGCGAACACACAATAACTGGGGGGGGGGGACCCAGGGGAAGAGCCTTCTCTGTGGTGGCCCCGACCCCCTGGAACCAGCTCCCCCCAGAGATTAGAATTGCCCCTAACCTCCTTGTCTTTCGTAAACTTCTTAAAACCCACCTCTGCCGCCAGGCATGGGGGAACTGAGACATCTCCCCCGGGCCTATACAGTTTATGCATGGTATGTTTGTGAGTATGTTTTCTTTTTTAATAAGGGGTTTTTAATGACTTTTAATGATTAGATTTGTTATATATTGTGTGTTATTATTGTTGTGAGCCGCCCCGAGTCTATGGAGAGGGGCAGTATACAAATCTAATTAATAATAATCATCATCATCATCATCATCATCATCATCATTATCATCATTATCATCATTATCATTATTATTATCCAACTTCAGACTGACCGAATTCTGAAGCATAACACACCAGACATTGTGACCGTGGAGAAAAAGAAAGTATGGATCATCGACATCGCAATCCCAGGAGACAGCAGAATTGAGGAGAAGCAGCTAGAGAAATTAGTGAAATACGAAGATCTAAAAATCGAGCTGCAACGACTCTGGCATAAGACAGTGAAAGTGGTCCCAGTGGTACTTGGCACGCTGGGCGCAGTGCCAAAGGATCTCAGCGGACATTTGAAAACCATCGGAATTGACAAAATCTCCATCTGTCAATTGCAAAAGGCCGCTTTACTGGGATCGGCAAACATAATTCGCCGCTACATCACGCAGTCCTAGGTGCTTGGGAAGCGCCCGACTGGTGATGAAATACGAAATCCAGCATAGTGATCTCGTTTGCTGTGTTGTACTGACATAATAATAATAATAATAACAAGAACAAAAACAATAATAGTAGGATAATAATAATAATAATAATAATAATAATAATAATAATAATAATAATATAACTAGACCTGTTTATTATTTGGTCATCTATCTTCAACTAAACCTTCATTCTTTTGCAAAATCTTTAGGAGAAGCCTAGCAATTGGGAGCCCTGAAGTGGCTGCCAAATCTTAAGGTTTTTAATATGGAGGGTTTATTTTCCCTTGGCTTGTGTTTGCACAAGCGATGCCCAGTTTCAGAATTATGCAGGGCTTAATTTGGCTAATTTGTTTATCTTGCTAAACAGAATGTTTTCTGCAGCCTTGAGCGGAATGAACTTTTAATCTTGCCTCTGTCCAGACGTGCTGGGCACCAAAACGGAGATGACCAAGAGACTAGATGCTTTGGACCAATTAAATCTGCTTAGTTTTTCCAAAACTTGCTTTCTAACTGTTGGCAGGACTGAGAGTGGCTTGAATTTTAGACGTGGAGGATTTTACATAAAGAATAGAGAGGAAAAAATACCAAACAGGCCCCAGCAATGGGAAAGCAATCGCTCTATATAGCTGATAGACTATCATGGGATTTTTCAACAACTTTTTTTTTCCCAATCAAAATTTAATGAATCAAGAAACAAATCCAGATGTGGACGTCTGTTTCCCTTAATAAATCATGATGCATGCATTTGGCATGCAAAACGCACGCTAATCTGTTTAAATTACAAGAGTTAATGTGCTTATAAAAATATAATAAGATGGCTTCATGGTTTTAATCACAAGAATACATCTTGAATTTCAGAACAAATTACCTAAGCTCGAGTCTCAGATTTTACAGTTGAATACTTGTCAAAATAAGTTCTGTAAACGTCCACTGAGCAAATCTTTTTCTTCCTCTTATGAACTAAATTACTTTATGTGTATTTGCACCAATTTAGAATCATACCTCCCTATGTGAATCACAACACATCGTGGAACAGAATTGATCTGTCTGTCTGTCTGCCTGTCTACCTACCTACCTACCTAAGCTACCTACCTCATCTACCTACCCACCTACCTACCTACCTATCTATCCATCTCCCTCCCTCTCTCTATCATTGGACCCTCTGGAACCAGCTCCCCCCGGAGATTAGAACTGCCCCCACCCTCCTTGCCTTTCGTAAAGTTCTTAAGACCCATCTCTGCCGTCAGGCATGGGGGAACTGAGATATTCTTTCCCCCTAGGCCTTACAATTTACACATGGCATGTTTGTATGTATGTTTGGTTTTATAATAAGGGGTTTTCAGTTGTTTAGTATTGGATTGTTACATGCTGTTTTTTGTCACTATTGTTAGCCGCCCCGAGTCTACGGAGAGGGGCGGCATACAAATCTAATAAGTAAGTAAGTAAGTAAGTAAGTAAGTAAGTAAGTAAGTAAGTAAGTAAGTAAGTAAGTAAATAAATAAATAAATACATTTTGCTTTCTAGACTACATTCATTAAAACAGACTCTGTGTTCCAACACTACATCTAAAATTCAACAATTTACTCAAAACTATAAAAGTTTGCTTCTTCAATGACTACAGGGCTAAAAACCCACAATGTCATCCAATTGTGCTGCTAAGTGTGCAGACATGCAAGCTGGTCATAGGAAGGAAAGGAGAGAAGAGACAGACAGGCAGACAGACAAACACCTTAAGGATTTGATTCATCACAAAGAATACAAATTTCCCTGTTTATTTCTAGGCAACGTGGAATTCTGAAAAAGACAGAACCCTTTCAAGGGGTCTCTCCAGCACCTCTTCAAATCGTTTTTTGACACATGTACTACCACCCAAATCGTACTTTATACAACAGGAAAACCCACAGCCTGACAATTCTTAGAAAACAACCTCCTAGTTGGCACTTCTTGTTCAGTGCACCCAATCTACTAGCGATAAATCGTCATTCTGAATGTTTATAGGGGGCCATAAACCACTTTTTATCGCTGGGTGTTTGCATTCTGAGACCCAACCAACGTGCAAGGACAACTATCACACAGAAAGCTAAGAAAATAAAAGAAAAATACAGCTACACCCCTTGCTACCTGCTGCCTCTGACCATTTCTTCAGATCGTGCAGAATGCGGCCGCAAGAGCAATCATGGGCCTCCCCAGATACGCCCATGTCTCATCAACACTCTGCGGCGTGCACTGGCTGCCGATCAATTTCCGGTCACAATTCAAAGTGTTGGTTATGACCTATAAAGCCCTACATGGCATCGGACCAGAATACCTCCGGGACCGCCTTCTGCCACACGAAACCCAGCGGCCGATTAGGTCTCACAGAGTTGGTCTTCTCTGGGTCCCGTCGACTAAACAATGTCGTCTGGCAGGACCCAATGGAAGAGCCTTCTCTGTGGCGGCCACGGCCCTCTGGAACCAGCTCCCCCCAGAGATTAGGATTGCCCCCACCCTCCTCGCCTTTTGTAATTCATTAAAACTCATCTTTGCTGCCAGGCATGGGGAAATTGACCCACACACCCCAATTGTCAAGGTTGGTGTACGGTTTGATTGGATTGTGTGATTGTTTTATTATAAGGGTTTTAAATTGTATTTTTTAAAAATTGGATTTGTACACTGTTTATGTTGTTTTGAGCTGCCCCGAGTCTTCGGAGAGGAGCGGCATACAAATCTAATAAATTAAATTAAATTAAAATTTCATGTCTGCAGTTTGTGGTATGCAATGACAGGGGATCCTAGATTACTACGTAGTTTATTGTAGACTTGGAAGATGGAGTGGAAAAGAATCTTTTGTTGGGGGGTGGGGTCCCTACCTACCTACCTATCCATCCATCCATCCATCCCTCTCTCTCTCTCTCTATCATCTATCTATCTATCTATCTATCTATCTATCTATCTATCCATCCCTATCTGTCTGTCTGTCTGTCTGTCTGTCTGTCTGTCTATCTTATCTATCTGTCTATCTGTCTGTCTATCTATCTATCTTATCTATCTGTCTATCTATCTGTCTGTCTATCTATCTATCTATCTATCTATCCATCCATCCATCCATCCCTATCTGTCTGTCTGTCTGTCTGTCTATCCATCCATCCATCCATCCATCCATCCCTATCATCTATCTATCTATCTATCTATCTATCTATCTATCTATCTATCTATCCATCCCTGTCTGTCTGTCTGTCTGTCTGTCTATCTATCTATCTTATCTATCTGTCTATCTATCTATCTATCTATCTATCTATCTATCTATCTATCTATCTATCTATCTATTCATCCCTATCTGTCTGTCTGTCTGTCTGTCTGTCTGTCTATCTATCCATCCCTATCATCTATCTATCTATCTATCTATCTATCTATCTATCTATCTATCTATCTATCTATCTATCTATTCATCCCTATCTGTCTGTCTGTCTGTCTGTCTGTCTGTCTATCTATCCATCCCTATCATCTATCTATCTATCTATCTATCTATCTATCTATCTATCTATCCATCCATCCCTATCATCTATCTATCTATCTATCCATCCATCCATCCATCCATCCATCCATCCATCCATCCATCCATCTATCATAGAAAACTATCTTTAGATTTCTACTCCAAAAGCATTTTTAGAATAAATTTGATTTTTTAAAAATCCAATTAAAAAAACCCCCATCAATGTTTATCTACCAAAGTTCAAAAGCATTAATATTCTCCCTACCTACTGCTTCAAAGTCCAATCTTCACTTACATAAATACCATTGCTTGCAGGGCCCCGAGGTCTACAGACAAAATAAATGTGAAAGAAATCCCATCTGCCTGGGGCAAAATTCTCTTAGCATCCCTTTACTCTAGCCCAGGTCTCACTTCCACTAAAGATTCTCAGGAAGAGAGAGCAGATGGAATTTAATGTCTTTATTTTGTTTCTTGCTTGCCGCTCATTTGGTGTATGTCTTTTTTTAAAAGCCAGATATTTACAGGAAGACCTTGTCAATTTTTTTTTAATAAACAACTTGCACAGAGCTTAATGATGTTTGCTGGTGTTATCAGCACCGGGTTAAATTTAGCTTGGATAAAAGAAAAAGTAGCTCTCCAAAGCCATAAAAAACAAGCGTTCTATGGAAGTAGAGCAATTAAAATGTGGGTTTTAATGAAATAAAAAGTGTGCTAGAATGAAAGTGTGCATGTGTGAAGAGGCTGGGGATTTATAAAAAAAAGAAAGACATGGAACAAAATGAAAAGATCCCTCAAGATCGGGATATCTGCTTTCTTCTTGGCTTAAAAAGTTAATTACAACTCGTCCTTGACTTACATCAGTTCGTTTAGTGACAACAGCACTGGAAAAAAATGACCCTTTCCTGTGGCAGCTTGATCAAAATTCTGTTGCTTGGTTACACTCGAATTTATGAGGATTGAAGTGTCCTTGGGATCATGTGATCCCCTTTTGCGACCTTCCGACAAGCGAAGTCAATGGGGGAAGACAGGTTCACGTCACAACCCGAGTCACTAATTTAACAACTGCATTGGTCCGCCTAACAGCTCTGGCAAGACAGAGATGGTAAAAAGATGGCAAAATTCACTTAACAAATGTCTCGCTTTAGCAACAGATTTTTTTTGGGTGGGGGGTGGAGGGTGGATCGACTGTGGTCGCAAATCGAGGACTACCTGCATAGCGGTCTCAACTTTTGGAAACAAGGCTGGCCCAGACTCATCCTTGAATGAGAGGCCGCTTGAAAAATGCAAATTAAACCAAGGAATTAAAACAGAATATCTTGAAGGGGGACAATATTAAACAAAATGGAAATGACGTACGATGTAACCATTTTCCTTTCATTTTCTATTTTCTTTTCTCTCTTTTTCTCCCTCTGTCCATCTTTCTTGTTTCTCTTTCTTTTCTTTTGCTAGGTTTTTTCCTTTTTTTGTTTCTTCTCCTGACCCTTTCTTCTCTTTCTCTTAATTAAATGTCTTCGGAGAGGGGCGGCATACAAATCTAATAAATTATTATTATTGTTATTATTATTATGATTGTTGTTGTTGTTATTGTTGTTATTGTTGTTGTTGTTGTTATTATTATTATTATTATTATTATTGTCTACTATTCTTTTTGAATTGTATTGTTTTTCTATTGTAACGCTCTCTACATGGGGCTATCTTTGAAAAGTGTTCGGAAACTTCAGATCGTGCAGAATGCAGCTGCGAGAGCAATCATGGGCTTTCCCAAATATGCTCATGTTACACCAACACTCTGCAGTCTGCATTGGTTGCCGATCAGTTTCCGGTCACAATTCAAAGTGTTGGTTATGACCTATAAAGCCCTTCATGGCACCACACCAGGTTATCTCAGGGACCGCCTTCTGATGCACGAATCCCAGCGACCAGTTAGGTCCCACAGAGTGGGCCTTCTCCGGGTCCCATCAACTAAACAATGTCGTTTGGTGGGGCCCAGGGGAAGAGCCTTCTCTGTGGCGGCCCCGGCCCTTTGGAACCAACTCCCCCCAGAGATTAGAATTGCCCCCACCCTCCTCGCCTTTCGTAAGCTTCTTAAAATCCACCTCTGCCGTCAGGCATGGGGGAATTGAGATACTCTTTCCCCCTAGGCCTTACAATTTACGCATGGCATGTTTGTATGTATGTTTGGTTTTATAATAAGGGGTTTTTAGTTGTTTAGTATTGGATTGTTACATGCTGTTTTTTGTCACTGTTGTTATCCGCCCCGAGTCTGCGGAGAGGGGCGGCATACAAATCCAATCAATCAATCAATCAATATATGAATTTTAAAAAATAAACTATTCCTCCACCACCACCACCAAAAAAGAAATGTAAGATGGGGTTGAAAGATCGTCTTTGCCGGTTTGGAGCTTCGCCTTTAAAAGACACCCTGATGGGCTCATTCAAGAGCTGGAATTTTTAGATGAAGCTTCCCTGGGGTGCCAGATGTTGTTTCCAAGGAGACGTTCTGGATGTTTTGGGTGCATCGCTGTTTTTTCCATGCTGTTGCCCTGCCAGTTTCTCCCATCGGACCAGTGTGTGTGCAGAGGTGGGCTGCTAAGGTGGAACAAACAATGTCGTTTGGCGGGACCCAGGAGAAGAGCCTTCTCTGTGGCGGCCCCGACCCTCTGGAACCAGTTCCCCCCGGAGATTAGAACTGCCCCCACCCTCCTTGCCTTCCGTAAAGTTCTTAAGACCCATCTCTGCCGTCAGGCATGGGGGAACTGAGACATCTCCCCCGGGCCTATACAGTTTATACATGGTATGTTTGTGTGTATGCTTGCTTTTAATAATGGGGTTTTTAGTGTTTTTTAAATTATTAGATTTGTTCTTACATTGTCTTTGTTATTGTTGTGAGCTGCCCCGAGTCTACGGAGAGGGGCGGCATACAAATATAATAATAATAATAATAATAATAATAATAATAATAATAATAATAATAATATGTGACGTGTGCTCGCTCCCACGGCTCTGAGTGCTAGCGGAGTCCAGCGCAATTCTGCTACTGCACCCATGGCGCACCTGCGTTTCCGCCTGCGATTCTGCTACCTGCCCAGGTGCAGTAGCATAATTGCACTGGACTCCGCTAGCACTCAAAGCCACGGGGGCGAGCACACGTCACCGTTCCACCTTAGCAGCCCACCTCTGTGTGTGTGTGTGCGTGTGTGTAGTATGCGATTTGGTCATGGGTCCCTGGGCACCCACAAGAGATCTAGCCCATCTTGAATGCCTTTCTTATCTCCCACTCATTCCCCTTGACTGTCAGTTGGCCAGATTCTTGTAGAGATCTTAAGCCTGGCAATATTTTCTTTTCTCTCTTACGTCAAAGACCAGTAGTCTTTGACGTATGAGCACAATTCAGCCCTAGATTTTGTGGCTACATTTAGATATTTGTTCAGTGAATTTTGCTCCATTTTACGACCTTTCTTGCCACCGTTAAGTAAATCACTGCCATTGTTAAGTTAGCAACACAACGGCTAAATGCATCTTGCTTCTTCCTTTTTAAATTGATTTTATAATATAAAACACACACACAACATATAACAAGTGCACAGTGATTGTGCCCACTACCAGACAATCATTCATACCTCTCCACCAATCAGGGGGTTTCTTGTATAAACCATTTTAACCCAAGAGCAAAATATATTATTATTATTATTATTATTATTATTATTATTATTATTATTATTATTTATTGGATTTGTATGCCGCCCCTCTCCGCAGACTCGGGGCGGCTAACAACAGCAGTAAAACATTGCAACAAAATCCAATACTAAAAAGCAGTTAAATAAAGACCAATCATACAGACAAACATACCATACATAAAATTGTGAAGGCCTAGGGGGAAAGTGTATCTCAATTCCTCCATGCCTGGCGGCAGAGGTGGGTTTTAAGGAGCTTACGAAAGGCAAGGAGGGTGGGGGCAATTCTAATCTCTGGGGGGAGTTGGTTCCAGAGGGCGGGGGCCGCCACAGAGAAGGCTCTTCCCCTTGGTCCCGCCAAGCGACATTGTTTGGTTGACGGAACCCGGAGAAGACTCACTCTGTGGGACCTAACTGGTAGCTGGGATTCGTGCGGCAGAAGGCGGTCCCTGAGATATTCTGGCCTGGTGCCATGAAGGGCTTTATAGGTCATAACCAACATATTATAAAGTGATTCCAATTTTGTTTCTTATAGCTTGGTCTCGGATTCTACTCGCCATGTATCGTCTTACTTTGTCCCATCATCCCACCAGTTGTCGCAAATCAATTTCATTAACCAAATTCATCCTTTTATCCATAATCTCAAATTGAATGTGGTCCACCATGTACCGGTACCAATTGTGCATTGTCCATTTTGTCGCATCCTTCCAACCCAAGACTATGACCGCCTGAGCGCTTTCTATCGCTGCTTGTTTAATTTCTCTAAATTCTCCCATCTCATTACTTTGGACTAATACTGCCATTTCCTTAGTGATTATCCACCTTATATTTAACATCCTATTAATATCCTCTTGCACTTTATGCCAAAAATTCGGCACTACCGGGCATCCCCAAAACATATGCATAAACACTCCTTTATCTTGGCACCCATGCCAGCAAATACCTTTAACAATCTTGCTTCTTCCTTGGCTTCACTGGTCAGGAGGTCACATGACCCCAGGACACTGCAATCATCATATATATATATATATATATATATATATATATATATATATATATATAAATGTCACATGTTTAAGCTGAATTTGAAAATTAAGGGAGACTAGGATAGATCTATTTTGGCCTTATTTTGGCCTCATCAGCTAGTCATACCCACTGGGACTTGAACCTGCAACCTTTGCCTTGTAAGGCAGAGAATTATCCTCTAGGCTACATATATATATATATATATGAGTCAGTTACCAAGCGTCAGAATTTTGATCACAGGACCACGGGAATGCTGCAAGTTAATTAATTAATTTATTTATTGGATTTGTATGCCGCCCCTCTCCGCAGACTCGGGGCGGCTAACAACAATGATAAAAAACAGCATGTAGAAATCCAATTAATAAAACAACTAAAAACCCTTATAATAAAACCAAACATACACACAAACATACCATGCATAACTTGTAATGGCCTAGGGGGAAGGAATATCTTAACTCCCCCATGCCTGGCGGCATGAGTCTTGAGTAGTTTACGAAAGATAGGGAGGGTGGGGGCAGTTCTAGTCTCCGGGGGGAGTTGGTTCCAGAGAGCCGGGGCCGCCACAGAGAAGGCTCTTCCCCTGGGGCCCACCAAACGACATTGTTTAGTTGACGGGACCCGGAGAAGGCCAACTCTGTGGGACCTTATTGGTCGCTGGGATTCATGCGGTAGCAGGCGGTTCCGGAGGTAATCTGGTCCAATGCCATGTAGGGCTTTAAAGGTCATGACCAACACTTTGAATTGTGACCGGAAACTGATCGGCAGCCAATGCAAGCCACGGAGTATGGGAAAACAGCCCTAATTCACATTTTCCAATGCTGTCGTAACTCTGAATAATCACTAAACGAACCTTCCTAAGCCGAGAACTACTGCACTCGTTTGAACTGCCTGAATCTCTGATTTCCCTGGTGCTTGACAATTCCCTGGTGGAAAACGTTCAATTCCATTTATCCTAGAGCTGAAGAAGAATCGAAAGAAGAGGATAGGGGGGGGGGGGGGAGAGACCTCCAAGTGAGTGTGTCCTATTTATAAAGCCTTACATTTCTAGGGCTTGCCACAACTAATTACCACACCAGCAATGACCCATATTTCCTCTAATCTTTGCAAAAAAAAAACCCCCCCAAACCCCTACATTTTTATCAGCAAGGATGCCATTCCCAATCTCTCCCCCCCCCACTCCCCTTTTCCTTCACAGGGGTTTCGAGAGATTACAGCAGAGGAATATTTCCTTGGGGACATAAGACTGTTAACTAGTTCATTTCAATTCCACAGTCCAATTCAGCTGGGAGGTGCTACTGGTTTATGGTGCTATTAATGAGATGCTGAAATACAGTTGAGGCCACCCTCCTTAACCCTTGGGTGGGAAGAATGGCTCCATTTGGCACCATTTGTGATTATTTATTTTATTTATTTATTTATTAGATTTGTGTGCCGCCCCTCTCCGTAGACTCGGGGCAGTTTATTTTATTTACAAATATGGAAATGTAGACCTGGAGCAATTGAAATATCTCATTGGTTAGATTTGTATGTAATTCAAGGCGGAGAACGTAGCCAACTTGTCTACCGAGACTTCCCCACTAGTCAGTTGGAACTGAAGAAGCGTCTCGCATGAGAAGCAAAATGTTGTTCAAAGGAAAAGCAAAATGAACCAAGAAAGGGCCTGTTGCCTAACTGTGCCTTTGGGACTTGCCTAACTCTCCTCTCTCTCTCAAAAACAGGAACAATTGCGGATTGTCCTCTTTCATGCAGGGATATAACTTGTACAGTAATCCCTCGTCTTACGAACCTAATTGGTTCCAGGGGGAGGTTCGTAAGACGAAAAGTTCGTAAGATGAAACATTGTTTCCCATAGGAAACAATGTAAAATCCATTAATCCATGCAGGGGTGGGGGGAACCGCAAAAAAACACCGCTGCCCGGCTGTCACCTTTTAAAACAGCCGGGGGGGCTTCCCAGCAGCCTCCCGAAGCCAAACGCCAAACCCGAACTTCCGAGTTCGGCGTTCGGGAGGCTGCTGGGAAGCCCCCCGGTTGTTTTAAAAGGTGACAGCCGGGCGGCGGGGCTTCCCAGCGGCCTCCCGAACCCGAACTTTTGCCGAACTTCCAGGTTCGGCGTTTGGGAGGCCGCTGGGAAGCCCCGCCGCCCAGCTGCCACCCTTTAAAACAGCCGGGGGGCTTCCCAGCAGCCTCCCGAACGCTGAACCCGGAAGTTCGGGTTTGGCGTTCGTAAGACGAAAAAAGTTCGTAAGAAGAGGCAAAAATTTTCTGAACCCCGGGTTCATATCTCGGGTTGTTCGTAAGACGAGGGGTTCGTATCTTGAGGTACCACTGTATTTTGTTTGGGGAAGGAAGGAAAGGGAAGGGAAGGGAAGGGAAGGGAGGAAGCTTGGAAGGAAGGAAGCTTGGAAGGAAGGGAGAAAGAAAGAAAGAAAGAAAGAAAGAAAGAAAGAAAGAAAGAAAGAAAGAAAGAAAGAAAGAAAGAAAGAAAGAAAGAAAGAGACTCTCAAGGCCATTTCTATGGGCTAATCCTACCACTACTGGTGAAATATTAACTAATCAGTTTCAATATAAATCACTCATTCTGCTTTTGCCACAGAATGGTGAGAGGGAACAACTAACTTTCTTTAATTCTAGCTCTTTGGCAGAGCCCTCCAAACTTTAATCAAGCTTCCTTTCAATATATATATACAATGTGTGTACATACACACTCACACTCACTCACACACCTCTGTTCATACAGAGGAGATAACTGAAAGCCGGTTCTTGTAGGATAAAAGCATACGCAAGCTCTACATTACACGGGAGATGCTTTGGCCTGGTGCTTTCTATGATAAATTGGACACTTTTTCTGTCATTCTTTTTAAAAGAACCTGGAAGTGGTCCAAAACAGCAAGCCAGGCTGGCTCTTTGAAGAGATGATGATTCTCTTAGTCAGTAAGGCCATTTAACACATTACAGGTGTAAATATCAAAGCAATCAAGCAACATTTTTAACGTTTCCTGGTGGGCTCCTTAAAACCATAAAAATTAACACCTACTCCATTTCCAAAATTGGCTGTTACAAATGTCTAATACCCTTTTAGTCATCTGAACATCATCCAGAAACTGTTGATAACCAATTAAGATGCATAATAGAGATTGTTCTGCCACTTTAATCCTGCTGCTAGCTATTCCTCCCAAGTTAATCATAGTTAACCTTTTGAAAACTTCAAGTTAAAGCTAAGTACCTGGTGAGAACTTGAACCCAACAGGAGGAAAGGTTTAAAGCACAAAGATTTAATGAATAACAACTGGAGCACTGTTTGAACACCATCGGCATTGACAAATTTGTGGCAGTCAATTACAAAAGGCAACTTTACTTAGAACAGCTTACATTCTAGGACAACACCTTGAAAATCATCAAATGGCAATATCTACCTGCCCCAGATCTTTGGGAAGGACTTGATAGGTTGATAAAGATGCCAAATCCAGTCTAAACGTCTGCCCCTGAGGAAATCCATTTCAATTGTGTTGTAGGCGGGTTCAAATTTTGCAAGTGGATGAAAGCAACCAACTCTGCGCTTACAGAACCCAAAGCTTACGGTACCTGTTTTTACAATAGCCTGCTTAACTGAATCCCTCTTTAAACCCCATTTTTGTTGTGGTGGTTGTTTGTTCTGTCGGGCTCTCTGGTAGACTCCTCCCAAAAATTCACAGGTACAAATTTCAGACCACGCACACGTTTGAAAATTCAAAACAATGTTCTTTATAATGAAAATTCACTTAAACCAAGCCCTCTTTTGGTATAGCAAAGAGCACTCGTCTCCAAACAAACTGGTAATTTGTACAAGTCCCCTTATCAGTTCTGTGATACTTAGCTTGCAGCTGTGAAGCAATTCACAGTCCTTCTTCTTTCACAAAGTGAAACACACTTTGCCCTGGTTTAGTTTCAAAGCGGGGAAAAATCAGCACACAAAAGGTCAAAGTCAGTAAAGCAGGCACGAGACACAAGGATCAGATAATCCTTCACAATGGCCAAACCCACAGGCTGCTATTTATAGCAGCCTCACTAATGATCACAGCCCCACCCAACCACAGGTGGCCTCATTTTCTTTGATAATAATCTCTCAGTTGTTGCTGCCTATGCATCCCTCTCAGCATGCGTGGCTGTATCATTAACTCTTGTTCTGAATCCAGGGAGGAGCTAGATAATTGATCTCCTTCTAAGCTGTCTGCCCCACTCTCCTCCTCCCCTGTCACTCATGTCTTCTTGGTCAGAGGAGCCTTCGTCAGCAGATTCCAGGTGGGGGGTGCAAAACAGGCCTGCAGCATGTGGATGTCTCCCCCACATCCACAGTCCTTGGGGCAGGAGCTGGGCCAGAGCTAACCACTAACATTGTTTAAAACCAAAACTTAGGAAAATGAAGAAGAAAAAGACCAGAAGGAAGAATTAGGCTCACAGTTTGGCTTTAATAAGCTGGAAATTGTTATTTTAGTTAGCTATTCTAAACAGCATTTGGTAAAAGACAATAAATGAGGCAGATGGTCAAAATTAGCTCTCCCCCCCCCCCCCTCTTTCCCACTATGTATTAATAGACAACTAGACTGAACAAATACTCTGACTCCCAGCTGCTAAGGACTAAAATTCTCCCCTGGTTTGAAATTAAAGCGAGCACAACCAAATTTTATTTTATTTTATTTAAAAAAAAAAAAAGCTTCTATGGACTTTAATGACATAAATACAACAGATTGTTCCCCTTTGTTTAATGAAGATATGGAACTGGGATGTGAAATTGTAATGCACTATCTCTAGACAGCTGGAACATCAAGGTGTTGGAAACCGAACAATCCTGGCCAATTCCAGTTCTTAGAAACTTTCATACTGAAATCCTATAATTAAAAGACACATTATAGGATTGCAGTATTAAAGTTTCTTAGAACTGGAATTGGCCAGAATTGTTCTTTGGTAGAACAGTTTCCAATGCCTTGATCTTCCAGTTGTAACTGCATTATAATTTCACATCCTAGTTCCATATCTTCTTTGAACAAAGAGGAACAATCGGTTGCATTTATGTCAAGATGTCAAGTCAAGATGTAGGTCGTCTTCAGTTAGCTCAGCTGGCTTACATGTACAGTGTTCCCTTAATTTTCGCGGGGGAAGCGTTCCAAGACCGCCCGCGAAAATCGAATTTCCGCAAAGTAGAGATGCGGAAGTAAATACACTATTTTTGGCTATGAACAGTATCACAAGCCTTCCCGTAACACTTTAAACCCCTAAATTACAATTTCCCATTCCCTTAGCAACCATTTAGATTATTACTCACCATGTTTATTTATTAAAGTTTATTTTTAAAAATATTTATGAAAGGCGGACGAAAAGTTGGCAATGACATATGACGTCATCGAGCATCGTGATATGGGGGGGGGGCGACCGCAAAATATTTTTTAATTAATATTTTTGAAAAACCGTGGTATAGACTTTTCGCGAAGTTCGAACCCGCAAAAATCGAGGGAACACTGTAGTTCTGAATTCTCTCTTCATTAGTAAGCAATGTCAATGTTCTGAATTCCAAAGGTGCTTTTTCAAGACTAGACTTTCTGGTTTTTCTTTGAAGACATTTCACTTCTCATCCAAGAAACTTCTTCGGCTCTTCAGTGTCTTCAAAGAAAAACCAGAAAGTCCAATTGCCTCTTGAAAAAGCACCTTTGGGATAACTATGACCTCTCCGTAGACAATTCTCTGTATTGTTTTCCCTTTGGGTACAGACTTATTGAATTCAGACAACTGTGATCATGTGCCTTCACATGCAGTAAGATTACTGCATTGCCATCCATCTGTACCACCAAAGTGAAGTGAGGATGAAACAGATTTTCATAGGTTGTTCTTAATATGTCTGATGTAAAGAATTAGGCTTATAGGAAAAGCTTCAGTGAAGAATATTTATTGCTCAAGCCCTAGACATAATAATCTATTATGGCACCAGATAAAGTTCTGCCAATTCTCTGTATTAGAATTCAAGAAGTACTAGAATTAGACTGTTTGCAGGAATGTAACGATTCGAGGCTGATTACTTGCTTAACTCCACCCTCCAGCTCTGTCCACTCCTCTTCTATATTATAATAATAATAATAATAATAATAATAATAATAATAATTATTATTATTATTATTATTATTATTATTATTATTATTATTATTATTAATTAGATTTGTATGCCGCCCCTCTCCGAGGACTCGGAGCGGCTCACAACAATGCTTTTTGTTCTAAGCAATTAAAAGGCCAAGAAGACGTCCTCAAGGAAGTCTCTTTCATATATATTGGGCTGCAACAACTATCCTTCCATCTTATTCTTTACAGATGTTCAGAAGAGATCATGAGTGGTGCCGAGACATTCCTGGAAATAAGGGTAATGGTCAAGGTTGGCGCTTTACTTTGCATCATTCCAATTCTCCATCTGAGTTTTTAATTAAATTTTAATTGAAAGTGTCTTAATGAAAATTAGAGGCAGCTGTCGGGCTCCAAGGAAGGAAGTCATCAGCACCTCAAGGATGCTATTCCTACAGGAAGATGCCTATAAATTGTGAGCATATCCAGGGGTTTATTAGATGTCCATCAACAACACTTGCAGAAAAGACATGGCAAGGGTCAATCGTGTTGGACCCTACTCAAAAAAAGAGCCTGTGTACTTCTGAAGAACCACGGAAAGCCACCTCGTTCTAGATGAATGAAATATTTTAGGAAATATTAAAAAGGCAGAATATTACATTTCCCTAAAGGAGAAATAGAGAAACATGCCCTTGGGAGACAGAAAGCAGGCCCCACGCCCAGATATTTTGTGCCCATTGGAAAGACTGGGCCAGCCTATCTACAAAATAAAAGACCTCCAGCTCCAGGATGATGGGATTCAGACATGACCGCTCAGGACAGGATAGGATTAGCCCTCTACCATCTAGCAGCACAGCTTACCACGTTGCATCAGCCTCCCAGGCTTCACAGCTCAGGCAATCTACAGAGCCAGCCGTGACCCCTACAGCAGCCCATGGAACACATGTCTTTGCACAGGAACAGCAAGTTCAAGTGCAAAGCCCCCTCACACTCAACTCCACGTGATCAGCTGACCCAGAATCACACTTGCTTGGTGGATCTGCTTCGTCTTTAAACCATCTTTCCAATCAGCGCCCATGTTGTATCTTTCTCCTCGCTTGGAACTGAACCTGGATACAGTGATACCTCGTCTTACAAACGCCTCGTCATACAAACTTTTCAAGATACAAACCCGGGGTTTAAGATTTTTTGTCTCTTCTTACAAACTATTTTTCACCTTACAAACCCAAGCCACCACCACTGGGATGCACCGCCTCTGGACTTCCATTGCCAGCGAAGCACCCGTTTTTGCACTGCTGGGATTCCCCTAAGGCTACCCTCCATGGGAAACCCCATCTCCGGACTTCCATGTTTTTGTGATGCTGCAGGGGAATCCCAGCAGCGCAAAAACGGGCGCTTCTCTGGCAACGGAAGTCCAGAGGTGGGGTTTCGCAGTGAGGGGAGCCTCAGTGAAATTGCAGCATTGCAAAAACACAGAGGTCCGGAGGTGGGGTTTCGAGGACTTCGGTGTTTTTTCAATGCTGTGTTTTCACTGATGCTCCCTTCGCTGGGAAACCCCACCTCCGGACTTCCGTTGCCAGCAAAGCACTCGTTTTTGCAGTGCTGTGATTCCCCTACTGGGATTCCCCTGCAGCATTGCAAAAACACAGAAGTCCGGAGGTGGGGTTTCCCATGGAGTGGGGCCTCAGGGGAATCCTAGCAGCACAAAAACAGGTGCTTCAGCTGGCAAAAGGGGTGAATTTTGGGCTTGCACGCATTAATCGCTTTTCCATTGATTCCTATGGGAAACATTGTTTCACCTTACAAACTTTTCACCTTAAGAACCTCGTCCCAGAACCAATTAAGTTTGTAAGACAAGGTATCACTGTATTTCTCCCAACAAAAGCAACAGAGAAAAGCAACATGATGCAACCTAGCAGAAGCGTTCAACCTCCGTTACCTGCATTTAACTCGCCATGAAACCACCAGAAGGCTGCCCACTTGACGGCAAAGATCTCCAATTGCCATTTTTAGAAGCAGTGGTCCTTATTAATTGGGGGGGGGTACATAACTGGTTAAACTATGTGGGTAAATGGGAAGGGGCAGCTTTCGAAAAAAACAAGAAACGAAGGGAAGCAACATGAGGTCTGGAATCTGAATCCAAAATGAGGTTACTCTAAACAGCAGGAAAGTCTTCAAGAAGAGGAGATGAAAAAGCCATAAAAGGCCCTTCTGATGCTCCTTAAGCAGAGGCTGGGGTTTTTTTTTAAAAAAAAAAAACTTATTTGCATCAGAATTAAGCTCAAGAGCAACAGGGCTTACTTAGCATATTAATAGTTTTTGCTTGCAGGAGAGGCAGCCACCTTCCAATAAACATCCTCAGCCTACTGGAAGGGCTTAAGTGACTTGTTTTAACTGCCCGCTAAGTAGTCTTGACAAGGAAAACCTTCCCATTAAAAATGTGCTTAAACACTTCACTATCTGGCTGAAGCCAGGGCCCTGAGGGGAGATTGGGAGGGAGGGGGGAGAAAGATTTGCATTTTGGAAGCTGGGGATATTAGCAAGCCTGCAAGGGATGAAAGAGGAAGGGAAGGTATATTCAGCTGAGTTAAAAATCCAAGCCTCGCTCTTTCTCTTGGCTCTCTAAAGCAGTGTTTCCCAACCTTGGCAACTTGAAGATATTTGGACTTCAGCTCCCAGAATTCTCTGGAGTTGAAGTCCAAATATCTCCAAGTTGCCAAGGTTGGGAAACACTGCTCTAAAGTCCCAACAAGAGGCGGCAAATGGTAGGCAGGGGCTGAGTTGGGAAGAAAAGATGAAATTTGGCCTGGTCCTTCATTGGGTGGGAAACCTTCAGGGAATTCTGTGGCTGCAGGCTAGATGGGGAAACCACAACAATACAGGGGTAGTGATTTCTGACAGTCTCAAAATGGCGTGAGCAGTGTGGTCAGGCGGTAGGAAAAGCAAGTAGGATGCTTGGCTGCATAGCTAGAGGTATAACAAGCAGGAAGAGGGAGTGATCCCCTTATATAGAGCGCTGGGGAGACCACATTTGGAATACTGTGTTCGGTTCTGGAGACCCTCACCTACAAAAGATATTGACAAAATTGAACGGGTCCAAAGACGGGCTACAAGAATGGTGGAAGGTCTTAAGCATAAAACGTATCAGGAAACACTTAATGAACTCAGTCTGTATAGCCTGGAGGACAGAAGGAAAAGGGGGGACATGATCGAAACATTTAAATATGTTAAAGGGTTAAATAAGGTCCAGGAGGGAAGTGTTTTTAATAGGAAAGTGAACACAAGAACCAGGGGACACAATCTGAAGTTAGTTGGGGGAAAGATCAAAAGCAACGTGAGAAAATATTATTTCACTGAAAGAGTAGTAGATCCTTGGAACAAACTTCCAGCAGACGTGTGGTGGTAAATCCACAGTAACTGAATTTAACATGCCTGGGATGAACATATATCCATCCAAAGATAAAATACAGAAAATAGTATAAGGGCAGACTAGATGGACCATGAGGGTCCTTTTCTGCCGTCAGTCTTCTATGTTTCTATGTTTCTACACGAGCACACAATAGATTCAAGCTCATGTAAACCTGACTGCAGAAAATACGACTTCAGCAAGAAAGTGATGTGGAAGGCACTACTTTAGCAACCAAGTAAGTTGATGCATGGAATTCATGTCCTGACTCTGTAGTATCATCACCTAAACCCTAAAACTTTACCCTTAGACTATCCACTATTGACCTTACTCGATTCCTAAGAGATCAGTAAGGGGCATGCATAAGTCCCCTGTCCTAATGTTTCTCTATTAGTAGTATAATGTATATAAACATTGTTATATCTTTGTATACTACCAATACTGAATGAATGAATGAATGAATGAATGAATGAATGAATGAATGAATGAATGAATGAATAGGAACATAAGAAGAGCCAGCTGAATCGGGCCAAAGCCCATCGAGTCCAGCATTCTGTGTCACACAGTTGCCCACCAATTGTACATGGGGATCTTGAGCAGAAAGAGAAGGCAAAAACCTCCCTTTCCCCTGATCCCCAACAAATGGTTAATGACTCTGTGGATTCTTCCACAACCCCCAAAACTTTAATCTTAGACTGTCTACATCTTAGACTGTCTAAGTAAGTAAGTAAGTAAGTAAGTAAGTAAGTAAGTAAGTAAGTAAGTAAGTAAGGAAGGAAGGAAGGAAGGAAGGAAGGAAGGAAGGAAGGAAGGAAGGAAGGAAGGAAGGAAGGAAGGAAGGAACAATCTGGGCTTATTCTATTCTACCTAAGTAGCTGAGTACTTTACATTGGAGTGATTTTTATCAGGCTGTTCTCAGCCTGGTGTGAAACCTTAGAATTCTCTGGTGGTTTGCCATCTGCCACTCAAGAATTACCTCACGCCAAGCCTGCTGAGGTCCTGGCACTAGAGAGATGCTTGCCTTTGCTTAGTCATTCTCAGTCCAGGGCCCTCGGATGCTCAGGAGTTCCAGCCAACACCTGGAGAACTGCAGCTTCAGGGACAGCTGAGGTCACCGTCAAAGGGTCCTTCAGCTTCCTCTCTTGGCAGGACCAGAGTGGAACAAAGTCAGAATGCTAGAAATAAAGCCAGGGCTCCTGTGTGTGTGTGTGTGTGTGTGTGTGTGTGTGTGTGTGTGTGTGTAATCATGGAATTATGATGGGACTTCTGGAGGGAGCTGATCTAAAGTGGTACCCTCTACTTACGAACTTAATTCGTTCTGTGACCAGGTTCTTAAGTAGAAAAGTTTGTAAGCAGAAGCAATTTTTCCCATAGGAATCAATGTAAAAGCAAATAATGCGTGCAATTGGGGAAACCACAGGGAGGGTGGAGGCCCTGTTTCCTCCCAGGAGATTCCTAGAGAGGCCCCACGGAGGCTTCTCCCTGCCTTTTCTGGTTACAGTTTCGGAGGCTCGGGTTTGTAAATGGAAAATAGAATAGAATAGAATAAAATTCAGTTCTTTATTGGCCAAGTGTGATTGGACACACAAGGAATTTGTCTTGGGTGCAGATGCTCTCAGTGTACATAAAAGTAAAAGAGACATTTGTCAAGAATCATGTGGTACAACATTTAATGATTGTCATAGGGGTCAAATAAGCAATGAAGAAACAATCAATATTAATAAAAATCTTAGGAAAGAAGCAACAAGTTACAGTCATACAGTCCTAAGTGGGAGGAAAAGGATGATAGGAATGATGAGAAAAAAACTAGTAGAAATAGAAGTGCAGATTTAGTTAAAAGTTTGGCAGTGTTGAAGTAAGCAAACATCAGCAAACCAGGTTTGTGTTTGTTTCTTTGTTCATTCGTTTATTATCTGTATGCCGCCCACTCCAACCAGACTCAGGGTGACTAACAATAATTGCAAGAACTTCAACAGTAAAAAAAATAGAACAATAATAAAACAACGCTGATACATAAAAACCTAAAAAGCCATACATACACACAATCATTCCTAATTCCAGGCCTGCCGGAAAAGCCAAATCTTAGCAGCTTTCCGGAAGACTGGTAGGGTGGAGATAGTGCGGATTTCTGGGAGCAGTTGATTCCAAAGAGTTGGAGCAACCACAGAGAAGGCTCTTCCCCGAGGTCCCACCAGCCGATATTATTTGGCAGATGGGACCTGGAGAAGGCCCTTACTGGCCGCAGTGAAGTATGAGGCAGGAGGTGGTCCCGTAAATAAATAAATAAATTTATTTATTTATTTTATTTTATTTGTTTGTTGATTTGATTTGATTTGATTTGATTTGATTTGTATGCCGCCCCTCTCCGAAGACTCGGGGCGGCTAACAATATAAAATGACAATGTAAACAAATCTAATATTAAAAACAAACCCAATTTAAAGAACCAATCATACATACAAGCATACCATGTATAAATTCTATAAGCTTAGGGGGAAGGGAAATTTCAATTCCCCCATGCCTGATGACAGAGGTGGGTTTTTAGGAGCTTGCGAAAGGGAAGGAGGGTGGGGGGCAACTCTGATATCTGGGGGGGAGCTGGTTCCAGAGGGTCGGGGCCGCCACAGAGAAGGCTCTTCTCCTGGGGTCCCACCAAACGACATTGCTTAGTCGACGGGACCCGGAGAAGGCCAACTCTGTGGGTCTGGCCCTGAGCCATTTAGGGCTTTAAAGGTGATAACCAACACCTTGAATTGCGTCCGGAGACCGACTGGTAACCAATGCAGCTCACGCAAAGTTGGAGGGATACGGGTGTATCTTGGTACACCTGTTACTGCAAGTGCAGCTGCATTTTGCACCAGCTGAAGTTTCTGAATGCTCTTCAAGGGTAGCCCCATGTAGACCACATTGCAATAGTCAAGTTTGTTTGTGTTCCTTTCTCTTTTCTTTTCTTCTCTCTTCCTTATAGGGTGATGATGTACTTATTATTTGTGCTTTTGAGGTTAAGAAAAAACAACAACTGGGGAGCAGGAAAAACGTGAGCTTTCCTTTGTCATCCTTGAGTAAGAAATAACTTCGTGGTTATACTTATGTCTGTTGCAAGAGATACTGGGAGCTGCTTTGTTCTATTTCTTTTTCTTCTTTTTTTCTCTCTGTCGTTCCTTTTCCCTCTCTTTTCCGCTTTTACTTTTTTAAAATTTGGGGGAGGGGGGGTTGCCCTTCCGAGGTTGCCCTCATCACCTCGAGGCTCGACTACTGCAACGCTCTCTACATGGGGGCTACCTTTGAAAAGTGTTCGGAAACTTCAGATCGTGCAGAATGTAGCTGCGAGAGCAATTATGGGCTTTTCCAAATATGCCATGTTACACCAACACTCCGCAGTCTGCATTGGTTGCCGATCAGTTTCCGGTCACAATTCAAAGTGCTGGTTATGACCTATAAAGCCCTTCATGGCACCGGGCCAGATTATTTCAGGGACTGCCTTCTGCACACGAATCCCAGCGACCAGTTAGGTCCCCACAGAGTTGACCTTCTCCGGGTCCCGTCAACTAAACAACATTCCGGTTGGCGGGGCCCAGGGGAAGAGCCTTCTCTGTGGCGGCTCCGACCCTCTGGAACCAACTCCCCCCAGAGATTAGAATAGCCCCCACCCTCCTTGCGTTTCGTAAGCTCCTCAAAACCCACCTCTGCCGTCAGGCATGGGGGAACTAAGATAATCTTTCCCCCTAGGTTTCTACAATTTATGCATGGTATGTTTGTATGTATGATTGGTTTTTATAATAAGGGTTTTTAGCTGTTGTAGTATTGGATTTTTACATTCTGTTTTTTGTCACTGTTGTTAGCCGCCCCGAGTCCACGGAGAGGGGCGGCATACAAATCCAATAAATAAATAATAAATAAATAAATAAACAAGACAGGCTTCAAAGCGGTCAACAGACAGACCACATCCTTGTTAAAGCCATCCTTGTTAAAGAAACAGAAGTCTGGTCATCTCATTATTCAACAGCTAGGTGGTGGTGATTAGTATTGATTTTTAATTAAAGTTGCCTTTAATTAATTCAGATTAATTTAGGATCCTTCCCTGTCAAGGGCAGAGGGGAAGAAAATGCTTCCTTTCTTGTATTAAAAGCAAACAAGCAAGACAAATTATTCTTTGTTTTTGCCCATTTTTCTACACACATACGTGGCCCTTCCCTCTCCCAAAATGCAACTTTTCTGGAAATTGAGAGCGAATGGAAAAACGAAGGTTACATTTCTTTTCATTCATCAGCCTCCTTCTTGTCAAGGAACCCGATAAAGCAACTTAAAACGAAGGTGTCAGGTTTCCAAAACGAAAAGAGACAGGGACACAAAGACAAACCTGGTTTGCTAATGTCTGCTTTACTTCTTTCCTGGCACTCCCTGACAATCTCAAAGAGAAACCCGTGTTAAGGCTGCTCCCCATCACCTTATATTCATTAATCACCACCCACCCACTGAAGTCCCCTCTCTGTGGTCCGGAAATGAGCCGTGCTACTCCATAGGCTGGTCTCTATCTGTTGTGGTAGACTCCTCCCAAAAATTCACAGGTACAAATTTCAGACACACACACGTTTGAAAATTCAAAACAATGTTCTTTATAATGAAAATTCACTTAAACCAAGCCCTCTTTTGGTATAGCAAAGAGCACTGGTCTCCAAACAAACTGGTAATTGGTACAAGTCCCTTATCAGTTCTGTGATACTTGGCTTGCAGCTGTGAGGCAATTCACAGTCCTTCTTCTTTGACAAAGTGAAACACACTTTGCTCTAGTTTAGTTTCAAAGCAGGGAAAAAGCAGCACACAAAAGGTCAAAGTCAGCAAAGCAGGCACGAAACACAAGGATCAGATATTCTCCTCAATGGCCAAACCACAGGCTGCTATTTATAGCAGCCTCACTAATGACCACAGCCCCACCCAAACCACAGGTGGCCTCATTTTCTTTGATAATAATCTCTCAGTTGTTGTTGCCTATGCATCGCTCTCCGCATGCGTGGCTGTATCATTAACTCTTGTTCTGAATCCAAGGAGGAGCTAGATAATTGATCTCCTTCTGAGCTGTCTGCCACACTCTCCTCCTCCCTGTCACTCATGTCTTCTTGGTCAGAGGAGCCTTTATCAGCAGATTCCATGGGGGGGGGGAACAGGCCTGCAGCATGTGGATGTCTCCCCCACATCCACAGTCCTTGGGGCAGGAGCTGGGCTAGAGCTAACCACAACAGAGGGGGGGGGGACTGTTCTTGTGTCATCCTGTAACAGTTGTGTTGTCTCTTTATCTGAGCCTGGGACTCTTCCAAAAGGAACAGCAATGTAATAAGCTTAGGGTTATAAAGAGGGGCCCATTTGATCAGAAAAGTTCCATGAGCACATCTGCTCACGATTGTACTCTTTTAAACAACTTGGGAGTGTTCCGCCAAGCTGTCCTCCTTCAAAGGTTGAATCCCCAGTTCAGATAATGTATTATTAAATTGTGTCTTTTTGTTCTTCCTTTCTAGAAATAGCACCAGCAGGAGAAAAACTACTTAGAGAATCATGAGAACAAACCTCCACCTCTTCCTCCTCCATCTGCAGGTCTTGGCCCTGCGTGAAGTGACTACCAAGGAAACGAAGACATTCATAGTTCTGGGCTGAAATGAGGGTTCCTTAGTGCTCTTCTCAACTTGGTTGTTTTTTTGCAGATGTTATTAAAACTGGGTGACATAATCAGTGCTGGTAATGGTCTAGCACTGATGACGTTATCAGGTTTGGGTAATGAATAACTGCAAGAAAACAACCAAACTGGAGAGCACCCAGGATGCCTTGTGAATTGATCACATCTATCAATTGACAGGGAGAGATCCTGCTGGCCTCAGTCTACCACTCCTTCTGCTTTTCTTTCTCCCCCCCTTCCTCCCCCCTCCGTTATTATGAAGAAATATCATTTTTTTCCCATTATTATGAAAACATCTCCACCTCCTTCTCCATCATTAAGTGGATGGGTGGGTGGGTGGGTGGATAGACAGACAGACAGACAGACAGACAGATATGGATGGAGTTAGAGATAGAGGTAGGTAGGTAGGTAGGACGGACGGACGGACAGATATGGATGGAGTTAGAGATAGAGGTAGGTAGGTAGGTAGGTAGGGTAGGTAGGACGGACAGATATGGATGGAGTTAGAGATAGAGGTAGGGAGGGAGGGAGGGAGGGAGGACGGACAGACAGACATAGATGGAGTTAGAGATAGAGGTAGGTAGGTAGGACTGGACGGACGGACGGACAGATATGGATGGAGTTAGAGATAGAGGTAGGTAGGTAGGTAGGTAGGTAGGTGGGGTTGGGTGGATGGATGGATGGATGGATAGATTAGATAGGATTAGATAGATAGATAGATAGATAGAGAGAGAGAGAGAGAGAGAGAGAGAGAGAGAGAGAGAGATAATAGATAGATGATAGACAAACAGACAGAAAAACAAATATTGTCAAACATGTATAAGATACAGGTACAGTATAAACATAGATATGAAGATAGTAAATGGGTACGAATAAATGGGGCAGTGGGGCAGGGATGGTAGGCATGCTGATGTGCTTATGCACGCCCCCTTACAGACCTCTTCGGAATGGGTTCAGGGTCCAGGGTTAGGCAGTTTAAGGTTAAAGTGATGGGGGTTGGGAGATGCACCAACAGATGTAACAAATATCTTTCACCTTCTCTTTCTCCATTATTATGAAAACATATTTCATTTCTCCTTCTTTTTCTCCATCGCCCTCATTAGATTGAAGATCTCCTTTGGAAATGTCACTCTGGCGCATTCCTGGTCATTATTCCAGAACCGCCCAGCAGAGGGCACTTTAGATTCACGGACTACGTCTCCTTTTGTTTTAAAGAACCCCCGAAACAAACCTTGCCAAAACAAAGGTGGAGCTGTCTACTCAGAAATGAAGATATTGCAGCTTTGATCCTCCTCCTCCTCCTTCCCCTACTCAAGTTTTATTAAGTTCTCATCTTTAATTCATACCTGCGGCAGGGTTGATGTCACTCCGTCTGCTTTCTCTTTCCTTGAATCTGCGAGGCTCCAAGAGGAAAGCCCTCTCGCAAAGGGAAAGCTTGGCCTTCCTCGTTTTCAAATTTAAAGGGTTGGTTAGCATTTGGCTAGCGTCAGGAGAGAAGGAGATCCATGCAGGGAGAGGGGGGGGAGAGAGAGCAGGAGAGAGAGAGAGCAGGGGGGGAGAGAGAGGGAGGGAGGGAGAGAAAGAGAGAGGGAGAAGGAGAGAGAGGGAGAGGGAGAAGGAGAGAGGGGAGAGAGTGGGAGGGAGAGGAAGGGAGGGAGAGAGAGGGAGAGGGAGAAGGAGAGAAGGAGAGAGTGGGGGGGAGGGAGAGAGAGAGAAAGAGAGGGAGGGAGAGAGAGACAGAGAGGGAGGGAGGGAGGGGAGAGGGAGAAGGAGAAAGGGAAAGAGTGGGAGGGGAGAGAGAGGGAGGGAGAGAGAAAGAGAGGGAGAGGGAGAGAGAGGGAGAAGGAGAGAGGGAGAGAGTGGAGGGAGGGAGGGAGAGAAAGAGAGAGGGAGAAGGAGAGAGAGAGAGGGAGAGAGAGGGAGAAGGAGAGAGGGAGAGAGTGGGAGGGAGAGGAAGGGAGGGAGAGAGAGGGAGAGGGAGAAGGAGAGAGTGGGAGGGAGGGAGAGAGAGAGAAAGAGAGGAGGGGAGAGAGAGACAGAGAGGGAGGGAGAGAGGGAGGGAGAGGGAGAAGGGAGAAAGGGAAAGAGTGGGAGGGAGAGAGAAAGAGAGAGGGAGAGAGAGGGAGAAGGAGAGAGGGAGAGAGTGGGAGGGAGAGAGAGGGGGGAAGGAGAGAGAGGGAGGGAGAGGAGAAAGAGAGAGGGAGAGAGAGGGAGGGAGAGAGAGGGGGGGAGGGGAGAGAGAGGGAGGGAGAGAGAAAGAGAGAGAGAGAGAGAGGGGAGAGAGTGGGAGGGAGAGAGAGGGGGGGAGGGAGAGGGTGGGAGAGAGACAGAGAGAGAGGGAGGGAGGAAGAGAGAGACAGAGAGGGAGGGAGGGAGGAGAGGGAGAGGGAGAGAGTGGGAGGGAGGGAGGAGAGAGAGAGAGAGAGAGAGCAGGGTTGCAGAGATCAGGGGAAGATAAACGATAAGGTCACTAAATCTTCTCCTCACCTGCAAAGGGCAAATGTTTGTGGCATATCTGAAGTTGTCCAGCTACAATGTCTGGAGATTTTTCAACCACAAAGTTCAAAAACTTGAAATCGTGCAAAATGCAGCCGCGAGAGCAGTCATGGGCCTTCCTAGGCGTGACCATATTTCTCCAACACTCCCGCAGACTGCATTGACTACCGATTGGTTTCCGGACACAATTCAAAGTGTAGGTTATGACCTATAAAGCCTTACATGGCAGCTGATTTTCAGTCTCACAGAGGTTCTGGGAGGGCATTTTCAGCTTCCAGAAGGCCCCTGGGGGGATGGGGGAGGGGTTTTTTTGCCCTCCCCAGGCTTCAGGGAAGCCTCTGGAGCCTAGGAAGAATGAAAAACGGGCCGACCGGGCCCACCTGAAGTTGGAAAATGGGCTGTTTCTGGCCTGCAGAGGGCCCTCCGGGGAGGCAGGGGAGGCAATTTTCACCCTCTCCAAGTACTGAATTATGGGTGTGGACACTCGCAATAGTGTGTGTGCAAGCACTTTTGGCAGCCGATGGGAAAAAGGTTCGCCATCACTGGCTCATAACCTGGTTCTCAACTATCCCATCCCATCTGTGTAGACATCAAATCCCACATTCCCAAGGAACATGGCAGGCATACCAAAGGGCCTGCAGTTATGACTGGGAAATAACTATCTTGGTTACATCCTGTTGGGTTTTAAACCACTCTACTACATGCTTGCACTGTCTTGTAAACACATCTCTATGGTCAGGTCGCAATTAACTGGCCAGTGAGTCACCTTTTTGATGACCAAAAGGGGCAGGTACTCTGCAGACTATATAAACCTCTCTGCGGAGTAGATGCTCCCCCCTTTTCTGAGCTCTTTTTCGCCTTGATGACCCTTCCTTGTCCACCTCCTGTGTGCTCCATTGTCCTCGGCTGAGGACACATGTGTGAGATGAAATCCAAGCCATCCTCACACATGGGACCATCCAGAAGTTATTAATATGGACTGGAATATAAACTTTATCTGCCTGCAGTTTGTAAATTGCATGAATCAACATAATTGTAAGTAAAGATTGTATTTTTCATCTTTATGAAGGAGTGGTCATTCATTGCTAACAAATGGGATTCTGAACTACGTGTTATTTCTTGCCATGCTAAATACGCTGCAAATTAAGCCATCTGAACTCTGCTAATGCAAATAATATTAATAATAATCAAAATACCCAACACATCCAACCTTGTCAAATGACTTGGATGAGGATTTAATGTTTCCAAATGTAAAATAATGCACTTGGGGAAAAGGAATCCTCAATCTGAGTATTGCATTGGCAGTTCTGTGTTAGCAAATACTTCAAAAGAAAAGGATTTAGGGGTAGTGATTTCTGACAGTCTCAAAATGTGGTGAACAGTGCAGTCAGGCGGTAGGGGAAAGCAAGTAGGATGCTTGGCTGCATAGCTAGAGTATAACAAGCAGGGAAGAGAGAGATTATGATCCCGCTATATAGAATGCTGGTGAGACCACATTTGGAATACTGTGTTCAGTTCTGGAGACCTCACCTACAAAAAGATACTGTATTGACAAAATTGAACGGGTCCAAAGACCGGGCTAAAAGAATGGTGGAAGGTCTTAAGCATAAAACGTATCAGGAAAGACTTCATGAACTCAACCTGTATAGTCTGGAGGGACAGAAGGAAAAGGGGGACATGATCGAAACATTTAAATGTGTTAAAGGGTTAAATAAGGTTCAGGAGGGAACTGTTTTTAATAGGAAAGTGAACACAAGAACAAGGGGGACACAATCTGAAGTTAGTTGGGGGAATGATCAAAGGCAACGTGAGAAAATATTATTTTACTGAAAGAGTAGTAGATCCTTGGAACAAACTCCCAGCAGACGTGGTTGGTAAATCCACAGTAACGGAATTTAAACATGCCTGGGATAAACATATATCCGTTGTAAGATAAAATACAGGAAATAGTATAAGGGCAGACTAGATGGACCATGAGGTCTTTTTCTGCCGTCAGTCTTCTATGTTTCTATGGGGAAATCATCAAATTTGTAGATGACGCCAAGCTGGCTGGAATAGCCAACCCTTCAGAAGATAGGCTCAAGATACAGAACATTGAACATTGGGTGTTGTCTTTCCTGGCAGCGAGAACAATTAATCAGTGGAACAACTTGCCTCCAGAAGTTGCAAATGCTCCAATAGTGGAAGTTTGTAAGAAGATGTTGGATAACCATTTGACTGAAGTGTTGTAGGGTTTCTTGCCTAAGCAGGGAGCTGGACTAGAGGACCTCCCAAGGTCCCTTCCAACTCTGTTATTCTATTTCAAACTTGTCATTCAGGACTGCTGGCTTGGGGAGGGGAAAGGCGTCACCAAATTGCTCCAGCTATTTTCCCCACTTACTTGACAGCCCTTCAGCTTGCCAGGGACTTAAGTGGAGGCGCTTTAGCTAAAAGGCCTGAAATTGGGGGACTTGTCATGAGCCTCAACTAATTGCCTCTTGGCTTTTGAGCCTGAACCTTGCCTATAGTTCCAGAATCATTCACGACAGCCTGGTTTTCAATGTGCCTCTTTGTAGACAGATTTCCCTAGATGACTAGTCCAGTGATTTCAAACTTTTTTAGCCGCGGCACATTTTTTTACATTTACGAAACCTGGGGCACATTGAGCGGGGCAGGGGGGGGTCTAAAAAGGTTTGGACAAAAAAATTCTCTCTCTCTCTCTCTTCCTCCCTTTTACTCTATTTCTCTCTCCCTCTTTCTCTCCCTTCCTTCCTCTATCTTTCTCTCTCCATCCCTCTTTCTTTCTCTTCCTTCCTCTCTTTTTTGCTCTCTTTCTCTCTCCCCTCCCTACCTCCCTCTATGTATTTCTCTCCCTCCCTCTCTTTCTCTCTCTCTCTTGCTTTCTTTCTCTATTGTTCTCTCTCTCTTTCTCTCTCTCGCTTCCTTTCTCTTGTTCTCTTTCTCTCTATCTTGTTTTCTTTCTCTCTCGCTCACTCTTTCTTTCTTTTGCTTTCTTTCTCTCTCTCTCTCTCTTGCTTTCTTTCCTCTTTCTTTCTCTCTCTCTCTTCCTTTCTTTCTCTCTCTGAGCTTCGCGGCACACTTGACCATGTCTCACGGCACACTAGTGTGCCGCGGCACACTGGTTGAAAAACACTGGACTAGTCTAATCAACTACCGGTAATAGTTTTGGCTGTTGTTGTTTTTAAAGAAGGAAACTCTTGGGCAACAACATGGTTTTTTGAAGAAAGAAGTTGATCTGAATAAAATAAAATAATTATAATAGAATGGAATTAATAGAATGGAACGGGAACGGAATGAAATAAGCATGGAATGTTTGATTCTGAGATCATATGCTCTACATTCAGAATCAAATGTTCCATGCTTTTATTTTTATTTAATGTACGGTTGAGGAAGCTAGGCATGTCCAGCTGTTGAAGAGAAGGATTGGGAAGGATGTGATAACTATCTTTCAGTGTTTGAGAGGGGATTGACTTATTCTCCAAAGCATCTGAAGTTAGGACAAGAAGTAATGGGTGGAAGGTCATTAAAGAGAGATCCAACCTTTAAATAAGGAGAACTTTTCCGATTGTGAGCACAATCAGTGGAACAGAAGTTGCCTTCAGAAGTTGTGGGGTGCTCCATCGTGTTCTGTCGGGCTCTCTGGTAGACTCCTCCCACAAATTCACAGGTACAAATTTCAGACACGCACACACGTTTGAAAATTCAAAACAATGTTCTTTATAATGAAAATTCACTTAAACTAAGCCCTCTTTTGGTATAGCAAAGAGCACTGTCTTCAAACAAAGTGGTAATTTGTACAAGTCCCTTATCAGTTCTGTGATACTTAGCTTGCAGCTGTGAGGCAATTCACAGTCCTTCTTTCACAAGGGTGAAACACACTTTGCTCTGGTTTAGTTTCAAAGCGGTGATAAACCAGTGGAACAGTTTGCCACAGGAGGTGTGGGCTCGCCTTCACTGGAGGTCTTCAAACAGAGACTGGACAGTCATCTTTCTGGGATGGGTTTAGTGAATCCTGCATTGAGCAGGGGGTTGGACCCGATGACCCTGGAGGTCCCTTCCAACTCTTCTATGATTCTATTTATACATTCCCTCCCACTTCCTCTATTAGCAGTTATTCTTAGTTGTGCTCAGGGCATGTTATTAGTCAGAGGCTAGCAGTCCAGCTGCTTGGCCATCTGATCTGGTGACCAGCTATTCCTGCGGAGAGCTTCTGCCCATTTATTTTATTTATTTATTTATTTATTGGATTTGTATGCTGCCCCTCTCCGTAGACTCAAGGCGGCTAACAACAGTAATAAAAACAGCATATAAACAATCCAATATTAAAACAGTTAAAAACCCTTATTATAAAACCAAACATACATACAGACATACCATGCATAAAATTGTAAATGCCTAGGGGGAAAGAGTATCTCAGTTCCCCCATGCCTGGTGGCAGAGGTGGGTTTTAAGAAGCTTACAAAAGGCAAGGAGGGAGGGGGCAGTCCTAATCTCTGGGGGGAGTTGGTTCCAGAGGGCCGGGGCCGCCACAGAGAAGGCTCTTCCCCTGGGTCCCGCCAAGCGACGTTGTTTAGTTGACGGGACCTGGAGAAGACCAACTCTGTGGGACCTAACTGGTCGCTGGGATTCGTGCGGCAGAAGGCGGTCCCTGAGATAATCTGGTCTGGTGCCATGAAGGGCTTTATAGGTCATAACCAACACTTTGAATTGTGACCGGAAACTGATCGGCAACCACCCACCATGTGGGTGCAGTGGCATCTTCACCAAGCCGTGAATGTGATCATGAACTAAAATGAACTTAAGATCTTCTGCACCGGAGCAGATGCTCTCCTCATTGACTTTTTACATCAGGATCAATGTGAGGCCTGGACATGTTGCCCAAATGCATCTCCTATCAGCCTGAGAGGGGGATCTTAGCACATCTGGAAGACTTTCCTTTTTTGCAAAATCAAGGCTTAGACCCCTGGTGACGTCATACTGTCTTCTCTCTTCTTTTTGGCAACGGCCTTCAAGCTGTGCCTCCTTGTTTTGACTTCACAGGCTAACGTTTAACCCAGGATTCTCTGGAGATGCCCCATCCAAATATTAACCAGGTCAAAAGCTGATCTGCTTCCAAGCCAAACAAGGTTAGCTGGGCCCTAGCAGCTGCTGAAGGATCGTTCATCTGGATGGAAATTCTTTTGATTCCCGCACAATTATACTAAAAAGTGTTGCAATTTCTCTGGTCTTTTAGGCTTTTTGAAAGAAAGCTTTTCCCAAAAAGAGAGGCACCCTTTTGCTCTTTATCCCAAAGGAGCTGCTTTTTTGCAGTTATTCCCCATCCTTTCAGGGCATCTTAAAAGAGTTTTGTTTTCTATGCAAAGCTCTCTAATTGTCCCACAGGCTCTCTGTCCTCAAAGCAAAGGTTACCCATAATGTTTCCCTGGCAAGCTCATCCACAACCATTGTTTTTCCACTGTCAGAGCCTGACCCTCTTATTGCTTGTTTGCACTCCCTGCCATAAATATTTCACTAAACCAACTCAAGGGCTGAATGGCTTTGCAAGACAAGTTGGCAGGGTGGGTTGGAGAGAGAAAGAAGGAGAGAGGGTGAGAGACACCACACATAGAAAGATAAAAAGACAGAGACAGAGAGAAACAGACAGAAAGACAGAGAGACAGACACACCGACAGGCAGAAAAGTAGAATGAAAGAGAGGAGACAGAGAGAGACAGAAAAATAGAGACAGAGACAGAAAGACACAGAGAGAGAGAGACATACAGACAAAGGCAGAGATAAACAGAGACAGAGAAAGACACAAAAATAGAGAGATAGAGATAAAAAACAGAGAGAGAGAGAGAGAGAAAGAGGGAAAGACACACAAAGAGAGAGAGAGAGACACTGTAACAGACACAGAGAGACAGAAACAGAGAGGGAGACAGAGACACACAAAGATAGAGACAGAGACAGAGACAGAGAGATAGATAGATAGATAGACAGACAGACAGACAGACAGAGAGGGCAGACACACAGATAGATAGATAGATAGATAGATAGATAGATAGATAGATAGATAGATAGATAGATAGATAGAGAGAGAGAGAGAGAGAGAGAGAGAGAGAGACAGAGACAGATAGACAGACAGACAGACAGACAGACAGAAACACAGAGAGAGACAGAGAGACAGAAACAGAGAGAGGGAGAGACAGAGAGAAGACCAGGCCGTAGCTGTTTTGTCTGTTTCTTGGGGGGGAAATCTCTGCTGGTTGGCACGTGTTCCAATGTTGACATGGAAAGCAGCAAAGTGGTGGAACAGAGTGTACCGCTTGGCACAATTCTGGGTCAGAAATAAATGATTCCTTTCTGCAGGAATGCTATGCAGAAAACAAGACAGAGGAGACGGGTGTGCAGGGGGCTGACCGAGGGCGAATCTGTGCTCAAAGGAGACATGTCTTTAGAGAAGACATGTCACGTACTGGGTTCAGAAAAAGAGGAGAAAAGCATCAAGGAAAGACATATTTTTCCTTATTTTTTCAACAAAGGTTGGACTAGAAGACCTCCAAGGTCCCTTCCATCTCTGTTACACTGCTATCCCTTTGCAGAAAAAAGCTGCTAAGGTGGCATCGAGGATGGATGAGTTACCAAGGAGGTCTTCAATGGAGGACGGACCCCCTGAGACAATCCCTCCTCCTAATCTTCATGATGGTCTCTTCAAACCTAGTTTACCACGCTCCTTTTCAATGTTTTAAGAAAGACTTTTGCAGAAGCCAGAATCAATTTTGGAAAGAATGTTAGTGAAACAGTGCTTTGCAGTAAGCTGGCCTTGTATTTTGGGGCTCATTTAATTAAAATTATATGTATGTATGTATGTATGTATGTATGTATGTATGTATGTATGTATATGTAACCCTTCCATGGTGCAGAGCTGAAGGGATTGGATACTGTAGCCTAGAGGTTAATTCTCTGCCTTACAAGGCAAAGGTTGCAGGTTCAAGTCCCAGTGAGGGTATGGCTAGCTGATGAGGCCAAAATAAGGCCGAAATAGATCTATCCTAGTCTCCCTTAATTTTCAAATTCAGCAAAAAAACATTTGACACACACACACCAGTGTTCCCTCCAATTTTTTTTGCGGGTGGGCGGAAAAGTACAGTATAGTGTCTGAGCAGCAATCCCTTCGGGACTGGCCGGCACAGAAATAATAAATAAACAAATAAACAAACAAACAAACAAATAAAAAACCCACTCTGTTTTGCCTCAGAGAATTTCAAAATTCTGAGTCTGTGGAGAGGGGCGGCATACAAATCTAAATAATAACTAAATAAATAATAAATAAATAAAATACTGTACTGTACTGTGTGTCTATAACAGTGAGCTCATAATAGGGCAACTCTATCAAGATCAAAATGCCACTTAAATAGTTGAGCTAGTTTCAAACTAGATTTTGATTTTCTTTCTCTCTTCCTTACTCCCATTCTTTTTCTTTCTCTTTTCCTTCCTCTCTTTTTTCTATCTGTTTCTCTCTCTTCCTCTCTTCCTCTCTCTCTCCTTCCCTCTCACTCTTTCCCTCTCGGCTTCTGGGCAGGTTTGGAAAACTCTGAGTTGATGATGATTTTTAACTGAGCGATTGCTCACTGCTCAGCTTAGAGGGAACTATGACACATACACACACACACACACACACACACACCTGTGCTTCGCAATGAAACTGAACTGTCTAAACTCCCAGTCTGCAGGCCAGATGAGTCACGCACTGGCCATGCCCAATGGCAGTTGGAACAGAGTTCTTTTCAGGTAGGGAGGGTGAGTAGAATGCCTAATTCCTTAGCATTAGGCTGTGTTAATAACGATATAAGAAATAACTAATGATCTGATGGTCATTTCGAAAAATCCTTTCTTAGCAAGCACCTAGAAGCCAGGAAGAACACACGAGCCAAATTTCAAGTTTGTAGGCGTTTTAGGGATATAACTAAATATCTGTGCTATGCTACGAAACTAGGTGATGGGACTTGATAAATTGACACTTAAAGCTTGAAAATTAACGAGCAGTTTAAAAAGGGACTGTATTATTTTATTAGAGATGGTAAGCTAAGCTTCTGTTACAGGTGAAGACATTATTTGCAGAGCACAGGCTTTCAATTCGTCCCTTGGAAGAATTGCTCAGGAAACTCCCCATAAACAACATTCCTGGTTTTGCTGTCTGGCTGGAGGGTGACCAGGCTGTCAGGTGAACTGACTCCGGAGCATGCCACTTAAAACTGGCCATGGGAGAAACAGACAGCTTCCCTGACTTGAGTTTTCCTAATCACGTCTATAAATCTTTTCCTGCTATTTTTTTGCCTCTTTTCCCTTTATTATTATTTATTATTATTATTATTTATTGGATTTGTATGCCGCCCCTCTCCGGAGACTCGGGGCGGCTAACAACAATAATAGAACAGTATACACAATAATCCAATAGTAAAAACTATTAAAAACCCATTAAAGTAAAAACCAAACATACATTCAGACATACCATGCATAAAATTGTAAAGGCCTAGGGGGAAAGAGTATCTCAGTTCCCCCATGCCTGATGGCAGAGGTGGGTTTTAAGTAGCTTACGAAAAGCAAGGAGGGTGGGGGCAATTTTAATCTCTGGGGGGAGCTGGTTCCAAAGGGCCGGGGCCACCACAGAGAAGGCTCTTCCCCTGGGTCCCGCCAAGCGGCATTGTTTAGTTGACGGGACCCGGAGAAGACCAACTCTGTGGGACCTAACTGGTCGCTGGGATTCGTGCAGCAGAAGGCGGTCCCTGAGGTAATCTGGTCCGGTGCAATGAAGGGCTTTATAGGTCATAACCAACACTTTGAATTGTGACCGGAAACTGATCGGCAACCAATTCAGACTACGGAGTGTTGGTGTGACATGGGCATATTTAGGGAAGCCCATGATTGCTCTCGCAGCTGCATTCTGCACGATCTGAAGTTTCCGAACACTTTTCAAAGGTAGCCCCATGTAGAGAGCGTTGCAGTAGTCGAGCCTCGAGGTGATGAGGGCATGAGTGACTGTGAGCAGTGACTCCCGGTCCAAATAGGGTCGCAACTGGTGCACCAGGCGAACCTGGGCAAACGCCCCCCTCGCCACAGCTGAAAGATGTTTCTCTAATGTGAGCTGTGGATCGAGGAGGACGCCCAAGTTTCGGACCCTCTCTGAGGGGGTCAATGATTCTCCCCCCCAGGGTAATGGACGGACAGATGGAATTGTCCTTGGGAGGCAAGGCCCACAGCCACTCCGTCTTGTCTGGGTTGAGTTTGAGTTTGTTGACACCCATCCAGGCCCCAACAGCCCCCAGGCACCGGCACATCACTTCCACTGCTTCGTTGACTAGTGTTACAGTAGAAGGAACAGATTCGTAGAAGGAACAGATTCGTCTGAACAGAGGAAGAAAATAAGGGGGGGGGATTTGTCTCTGCCTACCAGCAGCCATTTGTATTAATCTGGCTAGCTTCCTGTTAGTGTGCAAGAGAGTTGAGAGCTATTTGGAAACTCAGCAGCATCTGCTGTGTGAGCAAGAAGGAGACAGGAAGGAGTCTCTGCATGGCTTAGCTCAACTGCTTGCTGCTGTGAAAGAAAAAGCAAGGGTGAAACTGAAACTACTTTGCTTGTGTTTTGCATTTGGATCAGATTTCTTTTCAGGTGGTGAGGGGGAGTAGAACTCCTTAGTATCAGACCTTGTTAATAATAATATAAGAAATACTCATGCTCCAATGGTCATTTTGAAAAATCCTTTCTTAGTGAGCACCTAGAAGGCTAGAGGAACATCGGTGGCAAATTTCAAATTTGTAGGCTTTACGGTTCTGGAGATTTTGTGATTAATATGTGAGTGGCTTTTGTGTGTGTATGTGTATGTGTGTGCACACGCATATGTCTCATTGTTTAAATTAACTGATCTCTCCCAGAACTGCTGGGATTCTAGATTTCAGGGGGAGTTGGATTGGAAGCTGTTCCGGGCTGATTCACAGCTGTCCATCATACTAGAGATGTATCTTTTGATGTATTTGGCAGCTCAGCTGCCTTCTGTTGAAAAGGCATCATTTGAAGACATGGCAAGGTGATGCAGAGCCGGTCCTAGTGCCTGATCTCTGACAGCTGCCTCCCTCACTATGTCAACGCTTGACATTGTGGGCAGCCACCGAGTGATGAACACCTTTGCTAAAATGGCAGAGGTAGAAAAAAAGTAATAATAATAGCAACCGAATCTCGCTGAAAGGGCAGAATGGAAGAAGGAGAAGCTGGATCCACAACTGCAAACACACTGCCAACCTATGCTGCGACTGAAGTACTGAAGGATTAAACCACAAAAACGTTCAGCAGCTCAAAAGCATAAATATACAGGCAGGTTGTTTGCTTAGGGACAAAGTTCAAAGGAAGAATGGGATTGGAAAAAGTGTTTTATGACCGGCCCTTGCAATTGTGACCGCAGCAGCATCCCTACCCTCAGAGCCATTGTGGCTTAACATAAGGTGCATAAAGTGTCAGGCACCAACAACCAAACCCAGCTGTGTAGAGCTCAAACTATCTACTTTATTGCTCTATGACTATAATACAGGAATCTTCCCAGACTGGCAGTTTTACCTGAGGCGGGAAGTAACCAGATAAGGATTTTGAGCATTCATGGGTGGCTGATTTCTAGTCAAGAGTCCAGGTTTATTCTTCTCTTGAGTCCTCCTCCCGACTGCATTGGTTGCTCTCCAACATAAGAGCCTCGGTGGTGCAGTGGTTAGAGTGCAGTACCGCAAGCTACTTCTGCTGATCACCAGCTGCCGGCAGTTTGGCAGATCAAAACTCAGTAGGCTTCAGGTTGACTCAGCCTTCCCTCCTTCCAAGGTCGGTAAAATGAGGCCCCAGATTGTTGGGGGCCATATGGTTACTCTCTGTAAACCGCTTAGAGAAGGCTGTAAAGCACTGTGAAGCAGTATATAAATCTAAACGCTATTGCTAAATGCTATAACCCCAACCATCTTGGCTTGTTTAAGAAACCATGGTTTAGAAAGCCTGAGGTCCCCCAAGTTGAGAAGCTCAGCTCCTGTTCCTCCCCCGCTTTAATAATAATAATAATAATAATAATAATAATAATAATAATAATTGATGATGATGATGATGATGATGATGATGATGATGAAAAAAGATCGCACACACTGACTACAAGCATAGACATGATGATCCTGTGGCATAGATGATCCACTGGAACTTGTGCCGGAACTACCATTTACAAGTGGCAAAGAACTGGTGGGATCATAAGCCCGAAAAAGTGGTCGAAAATGAGCAAGCAAAACTACTGTGGGACCTCCGACTTCAGACTGACCGAATTCTGAAGCATAACACACCAGACATCCTGATTGTGGAGAAAAAGAAAGTATGGATTATCGACATCGCAATCCCACGAGACAGCAGAATTGAGGAGAAGCAGCTAGAGAAATTAGTGAAATACGAAGATCTAAAAATCGAGCTGCAACGACTCTGGCATAAGCCAGTGAAAGTGGTTCCAGTGGTCCTTGGCACGCTAGGCGCAGTACCAAAGGATCTCAGTGGACATTTGAAAACCATCGGAATTGACAAAATCTCCCTCTGTCAATTGCAAAAGGCTGCTTTACTGGGATCGGCAAACATAATTCGCCGCTACATCACGCAGTCCTAGGTGCTTGGGAAGTGCCCGACTGGTGATGAAATACGAAATCCAGCATAGTGATCTCGTTTGCTGTGTTGTATTGATGATGATGATGATGATGATGATGATGATAATCATCATCATCATCATTTACTTCCTTTTAATAATAATAATAATAATAATAATAATAATAATAATAATTTATTAGATTTGTATGCTGCCCCTCTCTGAAGACTCGGGGCGGCTCACAACAACGATTAAAAAACAATATTATAATGGCACAAATCTAATATTAAAAAAACTAAAAACCCTTAATTAAAAACCAAACAACACATACATACCAAACATAAATTATAATAAGCCTGGGGGAAAGGTCTCTCAAATCCCCCATGCCTGGCGGTATAGGTGGGTCTTAAGTAGTTTACGGAAGACAAGGAGGGTGGGAGCAGTTCTAATCTCCGGGGGGAGTTGATTCCAGAGGCCGGAGCCACCACAGAGAAGGCTCTTCCCCTGGGGCCCGCCAGACGACATTGTTTAGTCGACGGGACCCGGAGAAGTCCAACTCTGTGGGACCTTATCGGCCGCTGGGATTCATGCGGTATCAGGCGGTTCCGGAGGTACTCTGGTCCAATGCCATGTAGGGCTTTAAAGGTCATGACCAACACTTTGAATTGTGACCGGAAACTGATCGGCAGCCAATACAGGCCACGGAGTGTTGTAGATATGTGGGCAAATCTGGGAAGCCAGATTTTGAAGAACTAGCCAGCTTCGGGGCCACAAAAAGCCACTCGGGTCCCTCTTATGGGTATCTCCAATAACAAAGAGAAAAACTAAGAGGCAAAATGCCCAATCCTCCTGCCTTTCTGTGCCTTTCTGGTCACGCTTCCTGCTCCTGACTCGACCTCATTCACAGTCTTCTTAACCTTCAGGCTTGGTGGAAAGAAGGTTTCCTGGCCTTGAAGCTGCGGAATAATTTGCCAAGACGACCTCATTGTACGCTGGCCTCTTCACTCAATAAACAATCTCAGCCAGTAATTCCAACCACCAGTTCCCTGAAGCGGCCTGGTCCTCCCCAAGCCCCCCCACCACCACCACCTTATTTTTCCAGGTCAGCAGACAGTAATTTGAGGTCCTCGTGATAAAAATCAGACAACGCCACCGCGCACCTTTTCTCTCCTTAGGACAATGCGATGCCTTTATGAGATTTGCTGCTACAACGTGCCTGCAATACGTTCTCTAAACCTCAGCTCTCGGGTCAAATGCGCCTCTTGATCAATTTACTACAGGTCCCCCGGTTGCTGCCGGTGTGGGATTCTCTCAAGAGTATCTTTTATTCTCCCGGCTAGGCTGGAAAAATTGACACTCGGGGGGGTGGGGGGGATTGCAGGAAAAGGGGCTGTCGCATCCTGCACCCCCCTTTTTGCTGCCTCTCCACTGATGATGTATAAATGTATATTTTATTTTATGTGCGCTGAGAGCATATGCACCAAGACAAATTCCTTGTGTGTCCAATCACACTTGGTCAATAAAAATTCTATTCTATTCTATTCTATGATGTAGCCTAGGTTGGGTACTGAAACTACCAAGAGAGCTCCAAGGACGTCATACTCCTTCTCTTCCTCCTACCCTTCTAGCACTGATGATGTAACCTAGTTTGGCAATGAAATCATCTTCTTTTAATGAACCCCGTAATCCCTTGCGGAGTGGAGTCTGGGCAACTGAATGGAGTTGAGTATTTACTGACCGAATGGCCTTCCTGACACCAATGAGGAGTGGATTTCAGCAGATATAATCTCACCGTCCCTAGAGAGAGAAATATCTGCCTCTACCTAGGATTGAACTCACAGTAATGAAATGTCTGCCCAAAGCAAAAAACCCAGAGAGCACTGAGGGTCTCATAGTCATCCTCCTCCTCATTTTACCCCCCTTGGAAGGATGGAAAGCTGAGTCAACCTTGAGCCTACTGAGATTCGATCTGGCAAACTGCTGGCAGCCAGTGATAATCAGAAGTAGCTTGCAGTACTTACCTGCCTTCCATTGAGGACCTGTATACTGCACGAGTCAAAAAGAGGGCGGGGAAAATATTTACTGACCCCTCGCATCCTGGACACAAATTGTTTCAACTCCTACCCTCAAAACGTCGCTACAGAGCCCTGCACACCAAGACAACTAGACACAAGAACAGTTTTTTCCCGAACGCCATCACTCTACTAAACAAATAATTCCCTCAACACTGTCAGACTTTCTACTAAATCTGCACTTCTATTCTACTAGTTTTTCTCATCATTCCTTTCACCCATTTCCTCCCATGTTGACTGTATGACTGTAACTTGTTGCTTATATCCTAAGATTTTTATTAATATTGCTTCTTCATTGCTTATTTGACCCCTATGACAATCATTAAGTGTTGTACCACATACAGTCATACAGTCATAAGTGGGAGGAAAAGGATGGTAGGAATGATGAGAAAAACTAGTAGAATCTAGTGCAGATTTAGTAAAAAGTCTGACAGTGTTGAGGAAATTATTTGTTTAGCAGAGTGACGGCATTCGGGGGAAAACTGTCCTTCTGCCTAGTTGTGCAGTGCTCTGTAGCGACGTTTTGAGGGTAAGAGTTGAAACAGTTTATATCCAGGATGCGAGGCGTCAGTAAATATTTTCCCCGCCCTCTTTTTGACCCGTGCAATATACAGGTCCTCAATGGAAGGCAGGTTGGCAGCCATTGTTTTTTCTGCAGTTCTACTACTGTTCTACTGCAGTTCGACTACAACACTACTGTAGGCTTCATATCTTTGGCTGCCATAAAAGCAACTCCGCTAGGCCTTGATGTCTTGTAGTCTAATCATCTAGCTGAATCTTCTGACATCTATGATAGCACAGGGCAGCCCCTTACTTTAGAAGCTGTTACAGACCTGAATGTGTCTTTATTTCCAGTATTTGTACGTCCGAAGATAACGGTTTTAATTTATTGCTTTCTCCCCAGGGGGAATCTTGCAGGACTCAAATCTTTACCAGCAAAGCCTGTGTGTAATCTAATTAACACAGTGTCTGTATTAATTAACCTTCTGTCTGGTTGACTTGTAAGACCACTGACTTGACAAAGGTAATCGGCAGTCCAGCCGTCGACATGGGGTTTTTTCCCCCCGCCTTGGGGTGAAAATCTAAAACTTGAGAAAAGGTAAGATCGCTTCTCCATATTTAAGTGCAGTCAGGCGGTAGGGAAAGCAAGTAGGATGCTTGGCTGCATAGCTAGAGGTATAACAAGCAGGAAGAGGGAGATTATGATCCCGCTATATAGAGTGCTGGTGAGACCACATTTGGAATACAGTGTTCCCTCGATTTTTGCGGGTTCAAACTTTGTGGAACGTCTATACCACGGTTTTTAAAAAATATTAATTAAAAAATACTTCGCGGGTTTTTTCCCTATACCACATTTTTCCCCACCCAATGACGTCATATGTCATCACCAAACATTCATCCGCCTTTAATAAATATTTTTTTAATAAACTTTAATAAATAAACATGGTGAGTAATAATCTAATTGGTTGCTAAGGAAATTGTAATTGTAATTTAGGGGTTTAAAGTGTTAAGGGAAGGCTTGTGATACTGTTCATAGCCAAAAATAGTGTATTTACTTCCGCATCTCTACTTCGCGGAAATTCACCTTTCGCGGGCGGTCTCGGAACGCATCGCCCACGAAAATCGAGGGATCACTGTACTGTGTTCAGTTCTGGAGACCTCACCTACAAAAAGATATTGACAAAATTGAACGGGTCCAAAGACGGGCTACAAGAATGGTGGAAGGCCTTAAGCATAAAACGTATCAGGAAAGACTTCATGAACTCAATCTGTATAGTCTGGAGGACAGAAGGAAAAGGGGGGACATGATTGAAACATGTAAATATGTTAAAGGGTTAAATAAAGTTAAATAAGGTTTGGGAGGGAAGTGTTTTTAATAGGAAAGTGAACACAAGAACAAGGGGACACAATCTGAAGTTAGTTGGGGGAAAGATCAAAAGCAACATGAGAAAATATTATTTTACTGAAAGAGTAGTAGATCCTTGGAACAAACTTCCAGCAGACGTGGTTGGTAAATCCACAGTAACGGAATTTAAACATGCCTGGGATAAACATATATCCATCCTAAGATAAAAATACAGGAAATAGTATAAGGGCAGACTAGATGGATCATGAGGTCTTTTTCTGCCGTCAATCTTCTATGTTTCTATGTTTAAAAAGCAGAATGGCCAGGTAAAACTATTGCTGATTTCAGCTTTCATTTTCTTACGGTTAAACCAGAGGTTCCCACAACCAGCTGCAAGATTATAATCTGTGCTTCTCCCAGCAGGATAACAGGAAGAAGATTCTCCTAACCCCCAAAACTTTACCCTGAGACTGTCCACTGTTGACCTCTCCCGATTCCTAAGAGGTCAGTAAGGGGCGTGCATAAGTGCACTAATGTGCCTCCCGTCCCTTGTCCTAATGTCTCCTTATATCTTACTATTACCATGCATATGAATACTACTATTTCTAATGTTACTCTAATCTTTTATACATGTATATTAATATGATTATTTCTCAACATCCCAACATTATGTGCTTGACAAACCAAATAAATAAATAAAAATTCTGAACGGGCTGAAAAGGAATGTTTTGTTGTTATTTTGGATTGTAAGAAAAGCGTATTGTTCCTGATCTGTGGAAGGACAAACCATGGTTCCAATTGGGTTGGCATTCTGGGAAGGGACAGAGAGAGAGAGGGGTACTATTTAGATCAAGTGTGTCCAAACCTTGGCAACTTTTAAGACCTGCGGACTCTGAATTCTCGCCATTGAAGTCCGCAAGCCTTAAAGTTGCCACAGCTGGTCACCTCTAATCAAGCTCCAACCTTGAGTATTTTGAGATCAAACAATCTCCTTTTGGCCAGGTTTGTTTGTTTGGTGACATATTTAATAATAATAATAATAATAATAATAATAATAATAATAATGATGATGATGATGATGATGATGATGATGATGATGATTTGTATGCCGCCCCTTTCCAAGGACTCGGGGCGGCTCACAAGAACAATAACAATATAGTACAAATCTAATAGTTAAAACTAAAATTAAAACCCCACTATCATTAAAAAAAAACAATCAATACTACACAGTCATACCATACTCAAGTCTTACTAGTCAGAAGGGGACGCCTGGCGACATAAATGGGTCTTCATTTATGTTAGCAAAAACTTCAGAAGAGAAGGATTTAGGGGTAGTGATTTCTGACAGTCTCACAATGGGTGAACAGTGCAGTCAGGCGGTAGGGAAAGCAACTAGGATGCTTGGCTGCATAGCTAGAGGTATAACAAGCAGGAAGGGGGAGATTATGATCCCGCTATATAGAGTGCTGGTGAGACCACATTTGGAATACTGTGTTCAGTTCTGGAGACCTCACCTATAAAAAGATATTGACAAAATTGAACGGGTCCAAAGACAGGCCACAAGAATAGTGGAAGGTCTTAAGCATAAAACGTATCAGGAAAGACTTCATGAACTCAATCTGTATAGTCTGGAGGACAGAAGGAAAAGGGGGGACGTGATCGAAACATTTAAATATGTTATTTAAAGGGTTAAATAAGGTCCAGGAGGGAAGTGTTTTTAATAGGAAAGTGAACACAAGAACAAGGGGACACAATCTGAAGTTAGTTGGGGAAAAGATCAAAAGCAACATGAGAAAATATTATTTTACTGAAAGAGTAGTAGATGCTTGGAACAAACTTCCAGCAGACGTGGTTGGTAAATCCACAGTAACTGAATTTAAACATGCCTGGGATAAACATATATCCATACTAAGATAAAATACAGAAAATAGTATAAGGGCAGACTAGATGGACCATGAGGTCTTTTTCTGCCGTCAGACTTCTATGTTTCTATGTTTCATAAATGTGACCACAAATGGTCACATATTTATGCCGCCTTTCTCCTCTCGGACTCAGGGCGGCGAACAACAATAAAATGAATACAAAGTTAAAACTCCACAATGAAAACACATTCATCCATCAATCATTCAGCCAGCATTAGGCCGGGGCAAGAAGTTGGCATTCAAGGGCTCTCCCAGGCCTGCCGGAAAGCTGTGTTTTTAGGATCTTTCGGAAGATGAGGAGAATGGGGGGCGGTACGAATCTGCAGGGGAAGCTGGTTCCAGAGAGCTGGAGCCACCACAGAGAAGGCCCTGTCCCGTGGTCCCACCAGCCAGCATTGTTTGGCTGACGGGACCCAGAGGAGGCCAATTCTGTGGGGTGTGATTGGTCGTTGGGATATGTGAGGCAGAAGGCAGGTAAATATTGCCAGCCTAGTTGGGCTTACTAAGGGGTTATAGAGGCAAATACTGGCACCTTAACAGTCAAATATTTGCCCAATTCATTGTCCTCCCTTCCCCCTGATTTTCTCCCTTCTTGTTTTTGGGCATGGCTATGTCAACATTGGCCCCTCTCCCTTCCAGGGTCTTGTCTTTGCCTTGAAAGTGTGTGTGTGTGTGTGTTCCTGTGTGCGCCCAGCTGAATTCGCATCCTCCCTCGCTGCCCTGTAGTGACAAGGAGCCTTGCTTGAAGCGCTAAAAGAAAACAGAGTCCTTAAAAGAGAGGGGTGGGGGGGTGAAGAGCAGGCCCCGGAGCTATTTTGAGATCAAGCGATGTGCTTATTCAAGCTGTGCGTATTCTCAACAGCTCATGTAAAACCATCAATCAGTCAGAAGGATGGAAATTGGCTCCCCGAAGGATCGCGGCACAGGAAAGGTTTTTTTCAGGGGGGGGGGTTGCAGGAGGGGGGGGAGATGCAGTGTTTGCAAGGCAAACCTGAACTGCCAAAAACACCTGTTTTGACCAGTAAGCTGAAATCAGCAATAGTTTTATCTGGCCATTCTTCTATTTAAATACGGAGAAGCGATCTTACCTTTTCTCAAGTTTTAGAAGGGGGGGGGGAACCCCATGTTCTTACGGTTAAGAGTGTTACACCAACACTCCGCAGTCTGCATTGGTTGCCGATCAGTTTCTGGTCACAATTCAAAGTGTTGGTTATGACCTATAAAGCCCTTCATGGCACCGGACCAGAATATATCCAAGACCGCCTTCTGCCGCACGAATCCCAGCGACCGGTTAGGTCCCACAGAGTTGGCCTTCTCCGGGTCCCGTCGACTAAACAATGTCGTCTGGTGGGACCCAGGGAAAGAGCCTTCTCTGTGGCGGCCCCGACCCTCTGGAACCAGCTCCCCCCAGATATTAGGATTGCCCCCACCCTCCTTGCTTTTCGTAAACTCCTTAAAATCCTCCTCTGCCGTCAGGCATGGGGGAATTGAGACATCTCCCCCGGGCCTATACAGTTTATGCATGGTATGTTTGTGTGTATGTTTTGCTTTTTAAATAAGGATTTTTTAGATATTTTTAAATATTAGATTTGTTGTACATTGTTTTTATTATTGCTGTGAGCCGTCCCGAGTCTACGGAGAAGGGCGGCATACAAATCTAATAAATAATAATAATAATAATAATAATAATAATAATAATAATAAGCCAGAGGTTCCCACAACAAACTGGAAGATTATAATCTGCACAACGGGGAGAAGATTCTGAACGGGCTGAAAAGGAATATTTTGCCGTTGTTTTGGATTGTTAAGAAAAGCGTATTCTTTATTGGCTGTTCAAAATGTACACAATGGCACAGAAGATTTATGACCAGGGGGAAAATCACATCACTCACTCACACCCACACAAACACAACCCCACACACCGAGGATGCTGCGACTGGCATAAATATAGGTAGTAGGATGCTTGGCTGCATAGCTAGAGGTATAACAAGCAGGAAGAGGGAGATTATGATTCTGCTATATAGAGTGCTGATGAGACCACATCTGGAATACTGTGTTCAGTTCTGGAGACCTCACCTACAAAAAGATATTGACAAAATTGAACGGGTCCAAAGACAGGCTACAAGAATGGTGGAAGGTCTTAAGCATAAAACGTATCAGGAAAGACTTCATGAATTCAATCTGTATAGTCTGGAGGACAGAAGGAAAAGGGGGGACATGATCGAAACATTGAAATATGTGAAAGGGTTAAATAAGGTTCTGGAGGGAAGTGTTTTTAATAGGAAAGTGAACACAAGAACAAGGGGACACAATCTGAAGTTAGTTGGGGGAAAGATCAAAAGCAACGTGAGAAAATATTATTTCACTGAAAGAGTAGTAGATCCTTGGAACAAACTTCCAGCAGACGTGGTAGATAAATCCACAGTAACTGAATTTAAACATGCCTGGGATAAACATATATCCATCCTAAGATAAAATACAGAAAATAGTATAAGGGCAGACTAGATGGACCATGAGGTCTTTTTCTGCTGTCAGACTTCTATGTTTCTATGTTTCTCCACAAACCGAACACCGTTGATCTTGAAATTCCGGTCGCTGAATGAATCCTTTGTTAAGGTTTAGAATGGGAGTTTGCTCCCATTTTAAAAACCCTCCTCACCGCCGTTTCTAAGTGAGTCGCTATAGTTGCTAAATTAGTCAAACTGACGTTAAGTGAGCCTGGCTCCCATGACTCCAGGACACGGCAACAGTCACAAATACGAGTCAAATGGGTCCAAATTTTGATCATGTGACCATCGGGATGCTGCAATGGTCATAAGCGTGAAAGACCGTCATAAGTCACTTTATCCACTGCTGTTTTAACTTCAGTCAATCAGAATAGAGACGGAAGGGACCTTGGAGGTCTTCTAGTCCAAGCAGGAGACCCTATGCAATTTTAAGTAGCTGTCCAGTCTCTTCTTAAAATCCTCCAGTGATGGAGCGCCCACAATTTCTGGTGGCAAGCTGTTCCACTGGTTAATCGTCCTCACTGTTAGGAAGCTTCTCCTGACCAGGTTGCTTCTCCCCTGGGTTAGTTTCCATCCATTGCTTCTTGTCCTGCCCTCTGGTGCTTTGGAAAATAAATTGCCCCCCCTCCTCTTTGTGGCAGCCCCTTAAACAGTAGAATACAGTGGAACCCCGACATAAGAGCTGCTCTACTTAAGAGCAACTCGAGATAAGAGCTGGGAGGGGAGAGATATTTTTGTTCTACTTACAAGCCCAAATTCGAGATACAAGCGCCAAGGAGCTGTCTCCTGAAGCCAAACGCTAACTTCCGCGTTCGGCTTCAGGAGACAGCTGCGAAGCGGCGCGCGTGTTTTAAAAGGTTGCAGCCGGCCTGGGGGGCTCGGGGGGGTGCTTGCAGCTTTCTTTCTTGCTCTTTTTCTTTCTCTCTTTTACCTTCCCTTCCTCTATTTCTTCTTTTCTTTCTCCTTCCCACCTTCTTCCCTCCCTCCCTCCTTTCACTCATTCCTCTCTTACTCTCCCCTTTCATAAGTTTCCTTGCTTCCTTCCTCTGTTCCTGTCCCTTTCCCCTTTCTTTCTTTCTTTCTTTCTTTCTTTCTTTCTTTCTTTCTTGCTCTTTTTCTTTCTCTTTTACCTCCCCTTCCTCTATTTCTTCTTTTCTTTCTCCTTCCCACCTTCTTCCCTCCCTCCCTCCCTTCACTCATTCCTCTCTTACTCTCCCCTTTCATAAGTTTCCTTGCTTCCTTCCTCTGTTCCTGTCCCTTCCCTCTTTCCTTCCTTCCTTCCCACCCTCCGTCCATTCATTCACCCATTCCTCTCTTGATCGCTTAAAGCCGGTCCCTGGTGCAAAAAGGGTTGGGGACCTCTGTCCTACAGGATTGGGTGGCAGAGAAGTTGAACATATGTAAATTTAAAAGTTTAAGAAAGTTTACAAGTTAAGTGAAAGAAACTTCATTATTCATTTATATGTACATGTACATTTCTTCATTAAAAACATGTCTTTCTGCATAATTTAGACTAACTTTGTGAGTTTTTTGAGGGCTGGAACCAATTAAAATTATTTACCTTAATTCCTATGGGGAAAAGTCGTTCGAGATAAGAGCTGCTCGACTTAAGAGCCCAGGTCCGGAACGAATTAAACTCGTATCTCGAGGTACCACTGTACTGCTATTGTATCCACCTTTAGTCCTCCTTTTCTCTAGACTAGCCAACCCAATTCCTGCAATTTCTTTCATATGTTTTAGTCTCCAGGCCTTCAATTGTCTTAGTTGCTCTTCTCTGAACTTTTTCCAAAGTCTCAACATCATTGTGGTGACCAAAACTGGATGCAGTAGTCCAGGGGTGGCTTTACTAAGACTTTATAAAGCAGTACTAATACTTCATGTGATTTTTACTGTATGCCTCTGTTTACACTCACCATGAGTGACTGTGAAAGGGATCTTGGAGTCTTAGTGGATAAACAGCTAAACATGGGCCGGCAATGTGCAGCAGCAGCTAAAAAAGCCAACACAATCCTAAGCTGCATGAACAGTGGGATACACTCCAAGACCAGAGAGGTAATAATACCACTCTATAAGGCCCTGGTCAGACCGCACCTGGAGTATTGCATCCAGTTCTGGTCACCACACTTCAAATAAGATATAGAGACTCTAGAGAGGGTGCAGAAAAGAGCAACTAAATTGATAAAGGGACTAGAGACCAGGTCATATGAGGAAAGGTTGCTGGAACTGGGCATGGATAGTCTAGTAAAAAGAAGGGCTAGGGGGGACATGATAGCTGTATACAGGTACTTGAGGGGTTGCCACAGAGAGGAGGGGCTCACACTGTTTTCCAGGGCACAAGGGCCGGACGAGGAACAACGGTTGGAAACTGACCAAGGAAAGATTCAACCTGGAGATAAGAAAGAATTCCCTGACAGTGAGAGCGATCAACCAGTGGAACGGCCTGCCAGCGGAGATTGTGGACTCCCCAACTTTGGACACTTTCAAGAGGAGATTGGACTGCCATTTGGCTGGGGTGATGTAGGATTTCCTGCTTAGGCAGGGGGTTGAACTCGATGACCTGTAAGGTCCCTTTCAACTCTAATAATAAATAAATACAAATAAATAAATACAAATAAATAAAACCAGGGACTGCGTTAACTTTATTGGCTACTGCCGCACGCTGCTGGCTCGTGTTTTAAGTGATCGTCCACTAGGACTCCAAGGTCCCTCTCACAGATACTGTTTCCGAGCCAACTCTGGACAGCCGCTACAATGAAAAGGTTGCAAATGAAGGACTACCAGTCTATCAAATGGGTAGATTTGAATCTGGACCCATTAAAGTTGTTTTTTTTTTTTCGGGGAAAGGATTCCTTCTCGAGAAACCGGAAGGTTGGCTTTGGCCAAGCACCATAGGAGAGCCGTCCCAGCAGAGACACCCCCCAAAAAAGACCAGCCCTACACAGACCCTCTGCCCTTTTCCCCCAAGAGCTGCTTTTAATCCACTTTGAATCAGAAGAGCTTGTAAACGCAAGAGCCTGCCTTAAAGGTCCCCATGGATGACTGCTCCGCAATTTAACGGCAAACGTATTAAGCCCACCCATCCCTGCCTGGCAGAATACAAGTGGAGAAAAATAAAAACAGCTCGGAAAGCTGAAGGATAAAAAGAGGGGGGGGGGCGAGGAAGAAAGAAGCGGAGAAGAAATTTCAAACTATTATTCTCTCTACCCCTAAACACTATCATTATTTTTAATCCCATCCCATAATTTGTGGTTGCAGTTGACATAGTGCTTCTGAATGCTTGAGGTTAATCATACTGCCAGGGAACAGAGTCCTGGCTTGTTCCCAATAGCTTTCTGTCCTCAAAAAATTTTTTTTTTCAAGAAATCCAGCTTTTTCAATGATTTCTACTCCTTAAATGTACAGCAAGACAGTAATTCCATGCTCTGGTTCCTTCAAAGTTCACCCAGGAAGGATAAAGCTGCAGAAGAGCTTTCTCTTTTACCAATGATCTCTTTCCTCTCTTTTTTCCCCTCTATTTTGCTGGGATGACTTGTCCAAGCATCGCAGGGTGCTGGATTCAATCAAAATCACATCTGGTGTTGGCCTCTGTGTCCAATTGTGGTTTTTTTTTAACTCTACACAGACTTTGAATCGGGCAATATAAAAGTTAACCTGCAGGGCGGAAGCAATTGACTTTGTACAGAGAGGAGATAAAGAGTTTAAAGCTCTGGAGTTCAAGATGGAGCTTGGCGATCCATCTTTGTTAAGATTCCTGAAGTCAAGGGTGGTTCTCCAACAGACTGCCAATCTTTGTTACAAGCCAAAGGCTATCTCTAAAATTTAAAAAAGGAAAGAATAGAAAACACCATGGGCCATGGAAGTCTTGAGCCACGGAAGTCATGCCTGTTCTTTCCAACCTTTTTATGCAAACGAATATGCATCATCGTGAACACCAACATCAGAAGATGTGATGAAAACTTTAACTGGAAAAACACATGAGTAGATTCCACCAGAGTTTTGTCTGGGAAACAGAGAGGATGGTAAACCAAGCCAAGTCCAAAGATGCAAGAGAATTCCTGGAAGTCTGGCAGTCAGAAAAATCAGCTATCAACAGGCACATAGGGATAAACAACATCTACATACCATTCAAAAGAGACAATCCAACAGCCCCAAATAAAACAAATAGGCCAAAACACCTGCTCATTGGCAATCAACACCCTAGCTAAACAAAAATTAACATCAAGATTAATACTATATCAACAGTGAAGCAATAAGCAATATCCTAGTCAATATACCAACTCAGAACAGTAATAATCGAACTTTATTTATTTACTTACTTACTTACTTACTTACTTACTTACTTACTTACTTACTTACTTACTTACTTACTTGGTTTGTATGCCGCCCCTCTCCGAAGACTGGGGTGGCTAACAACAATAAAAAAGACAATGTAAACAAATCTAATATTAAAATAATCTAAAAAAACCCCCCAATTTAAAGAAGCAATCATACATACAAGCATACCATGTATAAATTCTATAAGCCTAGGGGGAAGGAAAAATTTCAATTCCCCCATGCCTGACGACAGAGGTGGGTTTTAAGGATCTTGCGAAAGGCAAGGAGGGTGGGGGCAACTCTGATATCTGGGGGGAGCTGGTTCCAGAGGGTGGGGGCCGCCACAGAGAAGGCTCTTCTCCTGGGTCCCGCCAAACGACATTGTTTAGTCGACGGGACCCGGAGAAGGCCAACTCTGTGGGACCTAACTGGTCGCTGGGATTCGTGCGGCAGAAGGCGGTCCTGGAGATATTCTGGTCCAATGCCATGAAGGGCTTTATAGGTCATAATCAACACTTTGAATTGTGACCGGAAATTGATCGGCAACCAATGCAGACTGCGGAGTGTTGGTGTAACATGGGGATACCTTGGGAAGCCCATGACTGCTCTCGCAGCTGCATTCTGCACGATCTGAAGTAAACAACAGCCTGGCCAAGGAACTACCAAAAACAGAGTCACCTCAAATGAGTTGAGTGACCAACAAATCTAATAATCATGGCATCGGACCAGAATATCTCCGAGACCGCCTTCTGCTGCACGAATCCCAGAAACCGATTAGGTCCCACAGAGTCGGCCTTCTCCGGGTCCCGTCAACTAAACAATGTCGGTTGGCGGGCCCCAGGGGAAGAGCCTTCTCTGTGGCGGCCCCGACTCTCTGGAACCAGCTCCCCCCAGAGATTAGAACTGCCCCTACCCTCCTTGCCTTTGGTAAACTCCTCAAAACCCACCTTTGTCATCAGGCATGGGGGAATTGAGATATCTCCCCTGGGCCTATACAATTTATGTATGGTATGTTTGTAGGTATGTCTGCTTAAAAACAGGGTTTTCTTAACTACTTTAAATTTTAAATTGTAAATTATTAGATTTGTGATGAATTGTTTTATTATGTTGTGAGCTGCCCCGAGTCTACGGAAAGGGGCGGCATACAAATCAAATCAAATCAAATCAAATAAATAAATAATAAATAAATAACCCACCCCCCCCACACACACACAACACTGATAGGGCAAGCTACTTGTATATAGATAGAGAGAAGCCCCTCTCCCTTCTAACACTGAAGATTATTCCCTAGTTGGGTCATGAAACCGCTTACAAGAAAAGCTGAGAGAGGACCCCACAGTAGTTGTCCTCCTTCAGTTCCTTCTCTTGCTCCTCCTTTTCCTCCACCACCACCTTCTCCACCCCCTCCTAGCACTGATGATGTTCCCAAGTTGGGTAATAAGACGTCTGCAAAAAGCAACCAAGTTCAGAGCGCAGCAAGTAACACACAATCATCCTCTTCCTCCTCCTCTTCATAAAGCCCATTCCCTGCTAGCACTGATGATGTTACCTGGCTTGGTAACGAAACATCTGCAAGAAAGCAACCAAGAACCCCGCAAATCCAACCCCGAGCTACAGAATTTTCCTCTCCTTTTACTCCGCACGTATGCAAACCCAGGACTTAGAAAGGAATAGCTGGGAAACGCCTCCAGCTTTCCTGCGGTGCTTTCCAAACACGTTGAGACGATGGGTAGATATTCCCAGCCAGCTGCCTTAGAAAGATCTGTCATTAAAAGTAGACAATAGTAATCTGGATGGAGCAATATTCTTGCATGTAGCTATGTATTCAATTACGGTTAATAGCTACTGGCTGTGGGGAAGTTTGTAAAAGCTGCTGCTTTGCAGGTCCCGTACAACTGCCAAATTAGACAGGTTGCCAGCAGTTCCTTGCCAAGTTCAAAGGGAAGGGCTGATCCAAAGAAGGTTCTCCACCTTCTAATGCAGTGTTTTTCAACCAGTGTGTCGCGGCCCACTAGTGTGCCGTGAGACATGGTCAGGTGTGCTGCGAAGCTCAGAGAGAGAAAGAAAGAAAGAGAGAGAGAAAGAAAGAGAAAGAAAGAGAAAGAAAGAAAGAAAGAGAGAGAAAGAAAGCAAGAGAGAGAAAGAGAACAAGAGAGAGAGAGAGAGAGAGAGAAAGCAAGAGAGAGAGAAAGAGAACAAGAGAAAGAAAGCAAGAGAGAGAAAAAGTAAGAGAAAGAAAGCAAGAGAGAGAGAGAAAGCAAGAGAGAGAGAGAAAGCAAGAGAGAGAGAAAGCAAGAGAGAGAGAGAAAGCAAGGGAGAGAAAGAGCGAGAGAGAAAGAGAACAAGAGAAAGAGAAAGAAAGCAAGAGAGAGAGAAAGAGAACAAGAGAAAGAAAGAGAGAGAAAGCAAGAGAGAGAGAGAGAAAGAGAGGGAGGGAAGGAGAGAGAGAAAGACATAGAGGGAGGTAGGGAGGGAGAGAGAAAGAGCAAAAAGAGGAAGGAAGAGAAAGAAAGAGGGATGGAGAGAGAGAAAGAAAGAGGAAGGAAGGGAGAGAAAGAGAGAGAAATAGAGCAAAGGGGAGGAAGAGAGAGATTTTTTGTCCAAACTTTTTTTAGCCCTCCCCGCCCTGCTGAATGTGCCCCAGGGTTTCGTAAATGTAAAAAATGTGCCGCGGCTCAAGAAAGGTTGAAAATCACTGCTCTAATGAACCAAAAAAGCTGTTTATTGAGGGGAGGCAAAGAACAAGGTCTTCTGTTTATTAGCAAACTTCCCCGACCTCCAGTTCATGAGCTGGACTGGATGAGAAGTTAGCATGTTCTCTCCCCCCTCCATGCCCCCTCCCACCGAACAATTATGCTTTGTTAGTTAATTTTTTAAAAAAAAAAATATTTGCCTTTCCTTATTATCTGAGGCTAACTCGACACACAGTTCAAACAATAATGATAATAATGGGGGGAAGCCCAAGCCCTTTTTTCCAAGGGAAAAAAAGATTTTTGCACACCAGAAAGGAGATGGCTATTAAACAAATAATAATAAAAGAAGAGGGGAGAAAATGTGGCAGAACCGAGCCTGCCAATTAAATCTAAGAGGAGACCAAGAGAGAGAGAGAGAGGGAGAGCGATACAATTACAGCTTTCTGTAAATTACTTTGTGTAATTAAATCCGCTTCCCTAAATTACAAACCATTTAGCTCTTCTTTTATAACAATGTAAGCAATGACCACCAGCAACCTTTTTATGAGATCTGGGTGCCATAAAAGTGGTTAAACAACAACCACTTTGCCTGCCTCTCCTCTTCAAAAGCAGGCAAGGGAACGGGGGAATGGTTTACTTCGGGCTCGAAAGAGACGACAAAAACTAGGATTCGGTTTGTTCCTCCAAATTCTGTGCTGCGGGACTAGATTAGCACCCCAGGATGTTGAGGGTATTTCTGTAAAAAGCTTTCCAAGCGCGGTTTTAGTCAGCCAGTTAAGTTAGAGTCCTGTGGCGAGCAGGCAATTGGATTAGATGATCTCTAAGGTGCCTTACGATACAGGTGGCGTTCGACTTACGATCAAGATGGAGCCCCAATTTTTTTGTTACTAAGTGAAACATAGAAGACTGACGGCAGAAAAAGACCTCATGGTCCATCTAGTCTGCCCTTATACTATTTCCTGTATTTTATCTTACAATGGATATATGTTTATCCCAGGCATGTTTAAATTCAGTTACTGTGGATTTACCAACCACGTCTGTTGGAAGTTTGTTCCAAGGATCTACTACTCTTTCAGTGAAATAATATTTTCTCACGTTGCTTTTGATCTTTCCCCCAACTAACTTCGGATTGTGTCCCCTTGTTCTTGTGTTCACTTTCCTATTAAAAACACTTCCCTCCTGGACCTTATTTAACCCTTTAACATATTTAAATGTTTCGATCATGTCCCCCCCCTTTTCCTTCTGTCCTCCAGACTATACAGATTGAGTTCATGAAGTCTTTCCTGATATGTTTTATGCTTAAGACCTTACATCATTCTTGTAGCCCGTCTTTGGACCCGTTCAATTTTGTCAATATCTTTTAGTAGGTGAGGTCTCCAGAACTGAACACAGTATTCCAAATGTGGTCTCACCAGCGCTCTATATAAGGGGATCACAATCTCCCTCTTCCTGCTTGTTATACCTCTAGCTATGCAGCCAAGCATCCTACTGAAACATCCGTTTGCCCCAATTTTCTTACCACCGTTGTTACGTGAATCTCTGCAGTTGTTAAATTAGTAATGTTAAGCAGATATGGCTTCCCCGTCGACTTTGCTTGCCAGAAGGTCGCAAAAAGGGATCGTGTGATCCCAGGATACCGCGACTGTCATGAGTCCATTGCCAAGCGTCACAATTTTGATCACATGAGCGTAGAGGTGCTGCTACAGTCGTAAGTGTGAAAATTGGTCCACTATTTTCAGTGCCGTGGGAACTTTGAACGGTCACTAATTGAACTGTTGTAAGTCGAGGACTACCTGTATTTACACCCCTTAATTAAGGAGGTGTTTATGCTTAGAAAAAAGAACTTCCTCCTCTCAAACACGAAGGTCTGATTGTCTTCAGGAGTTGTGAGTGCTTCACCACTGGCGGTTTTTAAGAAGAGACTGGATCGTCACTTATCTGAAATGGTGGTGGGGGTCTCCTGTTTGAGCAGGGGGCTGGACTAGATGATCTCCTAGATCCTTGATGGCAAACCTATGACATGCATGCCACAGATGGCATGTGGAGCCACATTGGAGGGTGCGCAAGGCGTTGCCCTATGTCAGCTCCAGCATGCAAGTGTGTGCTAACCAGCTGATTTCCGCTCTTGGGGAAGGTTGTTTCGCCCTCTTCAGGGAAGTTTCCTTGAAGTCCTGGAGTACAAAAAAAGTGCCCAATGGGCAAACCGAAAGTTCAAAAAATGGACTTTCGTTTTGCCTGCTGTGCTGTTTTTTGCTCTCCACAGCTTTCCGGGAAGATTCCTGAAGCCCTGGAGTGTGAAAAACAGGCCAATGGGCAAACTGGAACTTTGGAAAACGAACTTCCGGTTTTCCCATCAGGCTGTTTTTCACTGTCCCTGGCCTTTGCACGTGTGCGGGAATGAGGGGGATTGTGTGCATGCACAGGGGAAGTGTGTGTGTGGGGGGGGGATGGTTATGGGCACGTGTGCATAATAGTACACACACAGACAGCCTTTTGGCAAACGAACCAAAAAAGGTTTGCCAACAATGTCCTAGATCTTTTCTATCTCTATTCATATTTATTGACCGATTGGACTAGACCAGGGGTTGGCAACCTTAAACATTCAAAGAGCCACAAAACCGGAAGCTCCCCGTTCAATTCTGGAGTCAACTGGAAACCCGGTTCCCCCACCATAGAGTCTCCTCCTAGCATGGTGGTTTTTTTCCTCTGTCAACCAGAAGCCCAGTTCCCCCACCATAGAGTCTCCTCCTAGCATGGTGTTGTTTTTCCTCTGCCAACCAAAAGCCTGGTTCCCCCACCATAGAGTCTCTTCCTAGCATGGCATCTTTTCCTTTCACCAACCAACAACAGGGAGCCAGAGCAAATGAAAGAGCCACATGCAGCTCCAGAGCCAGGGGGTTGCTGACCCTTGGAGTAGACCAGTGCTTCTCAGCCTTGGCCGCTTGAAGATGCGTGGACTCCAACTCCCAGAATTCCCCAGCTAGTCCCACAACCCAGGAATTGAAATCCACACATTTTCAAGTGCCCAAGATTGAGAAACACTGCATTAGGCTAAACCAAGACAAGCAACAAGATGTACGTATTCTGCCATTTGGGTGAAGAAGTCATATTTCTGATAGGGCTGAATTGGGCAGTTTGCTTTAAGTCCGTTCTGGGCTCCTAGCAATGGCCTGGAGAAAAGTCCACAGTTTTCAAAACGAGGGGTTTTTTTTGGAAATCATTTGCCATGCTTACTTGCTTACTTACTTAGTTACTTATTAGATTTCTATGCTGCCCTTCTGGAGACTACTTCCCCGGGGCTAAGAGGAAGACCCAACTTTGTGCCCAAGTTGGGAACAGAAGATGAGGTCACCCAGTTCTAGCCTGATGCCTTCTATCCACCACAATAGATTGGCTCAGCAGGCTGCCTGGACAGGTTTCTGCAGTTTACTTGGCAAGATTTCAGAAATAGTTTGCCACTGCTTGTTTCCTTCTGGGGCTGTGAGAGAGGGGAACTGGCCCAAGGTCACCATATTTGCTTTGTGCCTAAAGTGGGACTAAAAGCTCAAAAGATGTTCCTGACTTCTATTCCAGTGTCTTCAACCACCAAGCTGGATTCCTGTTTTGGTGCCTTCAAGTCAGTTTTGGAATCGTGTGATTAAATGGAGAAGTTTAGTAGGCAAGAATTTTGGAAGCGGTTTGCCCTTGTCTTCTTCTTCTTCTTCTTCTTCTTCTTCTTCTTCTTCTTCTTCTTCTTCTTCTTCTTCTTCTTCTTCTTCTTCCTTCTCCTCCTCCTCCTCCTCCTCCTCCTCCTCCTCCTAGGGCTGAGAAGGAGGAACTGGCCGAAATCACATTCCTGGTCCCCTTGTTTCTGAATTATGACCATTTCTTTAATAGTGGGACTTTGCCAAGTTGGTACCATCAGCCTTGTATAATTCTCACGGAATAATAGCAATGGAGGGGACCTTGGAGTTCTTCTAGTCCAGCTCCCTTCTCTTGCAGGAGACCGTCTACCATTTCAGACAAAGGGATGTCCACTCTCTTCTTCAAAGCCACCAGTGATGCAGCACTCACAGCTTCTGGAGGCAAGTCATCCCACGGGTTAATTGTTCTAATTGTCAGGAAATCCTTCCTGAGTTCTAGCTTGCTTCTCCCCTTCATTAGTTTCCACCCATTGCTTCTTGCCCTGGATTCCGTGCTTTGGAAAATAGGTGGGTTCCACTGACCTTCCCTAACAGTTTGCATCGTGTTGGAGATGCGCATTTTGCTACGTAACATTGGGGAAATGATCCCCCGTGCATGCACTGGAGGACTGGTTTGGGGGTGTGGCTAGCCAGCCATCACTGCCGGTTCGACCAACAGGGGCGAATTTCTGCAACCAGTTCGAACCGGTTCAAACTGGCAGCAACCCACCTCTGTCTTCTTTGTGGCAGCCCCTCAAACATTGGAACACTGCTATCATGTCACCCCCTTAGTATAGTGGTGGCAAACCTATGGAACGGGTGATTCAACACAAAAAACATGTAACCTTTCCCTGGTACAGAGCTGAAGGGATTGGATACTGTAGCCTAGAGGTTAATTCTGTAAGGCAAAGGTGGCAAGTTTAAGTCCCAGTGAGGGTATGGCTAGCTGATGAGGCCAAAATAAGGCCGAAATAGACCTATCCTAGTCTCCCTTAATTTTCAAATTCAGCAAAAAAACGTGACACATACAAATAGAATTGTCAGCTATCAATAAAATTAACTGCCTTGGAAATGGCCCTGGGTTGGGCCGAGAGGCAAATAAGGAGCTGTGATGTTCCTTCAATACACCAGGGTGATTCAACACAAAAATATGTAACCCTTCCCTGGTGCAGAGCTGAAAGGATTGGATATTGTAGCCTAGATGATAATTCTCTGCCTTACATGGCAAAGGTTGCAGGTTCAAGTCCCAGTGGGTATGGCTAGCTGATGAGGCCAAAATAGATCTATCCTAGTGTCCCTTAATTTTCAAATTCAGCAAAAAAACATGTGATGTGTGTGTGTGTGTGTGTGTGTGTGTGTGTGTGTGTGCGATTTGTATGCCGCCCTTCTCCATATCTGCTGGCACGTGAGCTATTGCCTTAGCTCAGCTCCAATGTGCCTGTGTGTGCTGGGGAGAGGGGAAAACTGTTTTTGCCCTGCCCAGAAATTGAATTATGGGTGTGGGCACTTGCACAGGCACAACAGCGCATGCACAAGGTTCACCATCACTGCCCTAGTAATCCTTTTCAGACCTACCCAATTCCT